>NW_026261386.1:0-85472 GCF_024610275.1 Lodderomyces theae | reverse complement strand
TATCCCCCCCCCCCCCCCCCCGCCAACACAGATCTAATGCAATGTGATACAAAGTGAGAATTGACTGTGTAAACTCCGTCCTCGTGTCTTGTGACTTATTAGCGATCACCTCCACCGTCACCAAGAGTAGAAGCAAGTGAAAAATAAGTGTCATAAATTGTATTTTATCTCTATTTCCCTACGCAATCCACTCATATCCGCTCGCTCTCCTCTCTCTCTCTATCATCACCTACCGTTTAAACCAATTCTTAATCCTCTTCAACCCTTCACTGCCAGATGATCTATCAGAACTGCCAATACTGCTTCCACTGAAAATACCACCACTTACACTTCCACCCCCAGTGCTACTATTCAAACTCGACAACGAAGTCGACTTTAACCGATAATATTGCTCATCGCCACCAAACTTCAACTTCAAACTAGCCATAGCGTGATCATCAATCAAATTCTTGTACCCGCCTCTTTGACGATACAATGACCACGACGAGGACGAAGACGAACTTGATGTGGATCCAACTATGCCGCTACTGGTATTTTGCGAGAATCCCAATGAACTAGAACTCGATAAACATCCCCGTGCATCAATCCATGTATTCTTCAAGATATAATGACCAAATACTTGCCACAACAAATCATTGGATAAGTAATAATTCATGGGGAATTCATAGTTTTCAAGATACGTATCCCAATCATTAACTTTTCTGGCTAATTTGCAACATTGGTTTTGAATATCTTTAAATGTGATATTTTCATTAATAAAGGAAAAAATATGTTCATTGTCCTTGCACAAGGAATGAATAAACCCATCGGCATTATCCTCTCCAGCTAAATCAAGTAGATCATTGCGTTCAAATTCCAACGCGCCAATCTTGTACACATCTTTATTTTCATCTCCTTCATCCAATTCGTCTAAATTGGGATGAATCAAGTCCAGTTGAGGTGTGGCGGAAACAGAATTGGAAAAGCTGGATATTGCATCTGCTGCGAGACTACCAGTAGCTCGATGAGAGACGCCATTATTATTGCCATTACCGTTGCCGTTGCCGTTGCCGTTGCCGTTGCCGTTGCCACTAGCATTACTATTGTTGTTTACACTTTCAGCATTGGCTACCAACATTGCCAATTCAGTTAGTCGTAAATAGTGATCAATCAAGTATGGCGTACTTGGAAGCTCATTGGAATTATGTTGGTCTAATCCAAGATTCATCCTCTTGAGCTCATGACTTAGATCAAGTATCTTTTCATTGAAATCGTTGCTCCTGCCAGTGATTCGATTAAAGTAAGTAATAACTTCGTCCTTGTGTGATCGCAAAAATGGATTCAATTTGATCAAGTGTGGTTCTTTGTGAATACTAAACTCTTGTCGATTAGCCAAATTCAATAAAATCTTTGCAATCAATGTCAATGTTCGCTGAGTAGTACCAGTCTGATGGTTCTTGGCAAGATAGAACAATTTGGGATTCAATATAGCAGGGCAAAAGAATCGAAGAAATAAAAACGCCGAAACACAATTTAAGCTTGTAGTCTTGTCATCTGGCTCACAAACTAACTCAACTTTGCTTCTAAAGCTCTCCAATTGCCTCTTGATTTGATCAGGCATATCCTTAGAAGTAATGTAAATCTTGTGCCAAATTTCCTCAGCATACCCCAATAAGTTGTGATAGTTTTCTTCAACCATTTGTTTAACACGTTCATCTTTTTCACGTTCAAAATCAGAATCATATTCACCATCACTACCGCCACTACTATCATCGTCAAAGTCTTCAGCGTCATCTATTGAAGGATAACCTTTTCGCAACGCCCGCTCTTGGACCCGTACATACCGAGGATCAACTTCACAGTTTTTGCCCTCGCGATCAATCTTGGCAAAAAAATCACCAAATACTTTTTCCAAATATTCTTGACCAATTCGCAAATTATACTTTTCAAGCGACTTGGAAAAAATCGAAGACCCTCGAAACAAGGTATTGAAAACATTATTCAGTGAAGAAGTGGGATTGATGGCGCTCTCCTTCTTGTCCTGGCTATTCCTCTTGTGATAGCTTTTCCTTGAAGCCCTATCCAAATTAACCAATTCGCTCTCCATCAAATTCTTGAACCACTCATCTTCAACTTTTAGGCTTTGGAAAATATCAAGTAAAACAACACTAACGCGTTCAAAATCGGCTGAGGAAACATTTTCATTACAAAACTTGATCAAATCTTTCCAAGGAGCATTCACCAACATCTTTTCCATTGGTTTGAAAAATTGTGGGGGCAAAATGTGATACTCTTTCAAATTGACTTCAACAAGAAGTTTCCCAATGGGGATGTTGTTTGGATCGTAGATGGTCAATCGCATGATATCGAGATTGGCGCTATTGGCATTGTCTATGGTGGCGTTCGAGGAAGGTAGTGGAATCGAATTGACGTGTATGCTATTGACCGAAGCTGCGCTGGTCATTATTGTGGAGCTTGTCTTAATCTGCTTTGTAAGAATATCTGGAGTAACGTAAATAGTTCCCAACAACTTATCCTGCGGCGAATAAACTGAATCGTGGTTACATCTTTTGATCAAAATATGAATCATTTGCGTCGAAATCGGCAAGTCAGTCAGAAACTCCTCCTTCCAAAAGGGGTTATTGGTTTGATTCACAATGGCAGTTCTTGACCACGGGTACCCCCACATTCGCACTTCGGCGTAAATTTTGGCAGGGTGATTTTGGGAATTGGTGTTGGTAGTGGGACTAATGCTGTTACTCATATTTTCAAACTTGGCTTCAATAATGTCAATAGTCAATTTTTTCGAAACTCTGAAATGAGCTTTGCTAAAGTCACGCAATTGAGGATGGTCTCTATTTTCAGCATTTATCAACTTGGATTCACTGTTAAAAGACCCAATATACTCCCGTTTAGCAAAATAATTTAATCCAACAAACCAATCTTCCAAATCAATATGTAATGGGAATTCAATAAAGATACGATGATTACTAGGTATAATCTTTCCCTCACGTGTCAAGAAAGTTGTCAATAATTGGTCAGCAGTCAATGTTGTAGTAGTTCTAATAGTGTTGTTGTATCGTAATTCCTTCAATTGGCCCACAAACAAGACGTTACTGCTGTTGAATATAGAGTGATGTACCTCGCGTATTTCGCTCGCTAATATGCTCTTGATGTCTATCGAGTACAATAGTGTTCCATCCAACTCGCTAATGAAATTTAGTATCCCGTTGGAATTTAAAGCACCCATGGTGTAAAACCAACCTTCATTGATGGTATTATTGTCATTTGTTGATTGGAAAACTGAGCCACTAATCGCATTGTCATTGTAATTGCCGCTGGTATTATTGTCGCTGGTATTCTTGCGAGGATTTGTGGCAAATTCATCAATCTTTGGTTGATAAGTGGGGGCTTGAGGTCCGCTAATTACATTTAAATTCTTGTATTTGTTGGGCAATGGGCCGTAAATCTTGAACCGACAAACCAACAACTCATTGGGCACGGCGTCAAGTTTGTTAGCAACTTTGTTTTCACTATACCACTTCTTTGCCAATCCTTGAGGTTTCAAATTCTGCCACACAATCAAACTACTAATCAAATTACCAAAGTTCGCTTTAGATGCAATTTTAATGTATAGCTTGTCATTGTCAAAAGTCTTGATAAAAACAGTTGGAGGGTCATCCAGCTGAGATTCATTCAGCTGATGCTGGCTGCCACTGCGTTTAGACAAGCTTCGTTTACTGGAAGGTGAGTGTTGCTGCAGTTTAGTAGTGCTGGCGGTGGTGTTGGTGGGAGACGAAGATGCACTTGTCAAAATTTGTACGTGGCACGATTGTAGTGACTGTAACAACAAATAGTGGTTTGCTTGTTCATCAGAGGAATACAACTGTCCGTGTTCAGTGATTGATAAAGAATCAACTTTGATCCACGTAATGGAATCAGTTGATACTAGAAAATCTTTACCTTCAAAAGCACCTTTATCACGTAGTACTGCTTTGTAGTAGGCTGATTGGTGTGACATCTGTGCTTACTGCTCTGTATGTAAAGTGTGTGTATCTGTAGTCTGCCTATTGCCTTTTTTGTCCTTGGGTTGTCAAAAAATAAAAAAATTTTGGTACTTTGATTTCTGGAAAAAAAATAAAAAAATAAAAAAATAAAAAAATAAAAATAAAAATAAAACTAAAATTGTTAGAGAGTGGAGAGTGTAAAGTTTCACTAAGGAATGGCGTGTACTGTTCTTTGTATAAGGAAACTACAAACCAATACTCAATCTACAGTATGTACTTTCAAGAGGAAAAATCTATCATCTATGTCTTTTCTGTAGTAATGTGGTATAATATAACCAAAGCTGTTGGTACTATTACGTCTAGTTTGTTTACTGTTGTTAGTGGTGTGTTGTAGTTGGATACGTTATCCGCCCGTCGTCTAAAAAAATATTGATTTAGCCCGCCACACCCATTGAAGAAAACTCTTGTCAACAAATATAGAATACATCATACACTCTGCTAGCCAGAGAGAGAGAGAGAGAGAACACTTCTCCTTGCTATTATTACCCTTGAGCAAGATTGTGGGCAGTACTATCATAGACAGTGATGGATCGTGTGTGTAACAAACTGTCTATAACTTTAGCCTAATACGTGTCATTCGATTGTTTTGTTTGTTATGCGCACACGCAGGAACAAAACACACAATACGCGTCGCTTATTTTTCGTCTAAGGTGCAAACACACGATATATTCATATTCACACGCATACACACATCAACAACCCACACAGAGACACAGGAACAATGATGATAACAGCTATGTTGATAGAGACAGGAAAAGAGATATACACCTACAATTGGGACTGTGGACACACGCGTATTCTCTTGTTCTAACACGTGACATCGTCTATGAATATTGAGTTTTGTAACTGGTTCGCGTAGAACAAAAGATCAACCATTTCTACTCGGAAAGGACTCCACTTTTTTTTTTTGCGTTTGCAACCACCACTGGCTTTACAGGAATCCAGGCACGCTGCAATCCGCTTGGTGGCGTCGCTGGAAACACTTCGTCTGTCTCGTATATGATTCTAATTAGCCAAAGGTTGTGCTTTTGTTTGAGCCAGTTTTAAACCCTCTAACTGACAGCTGAAATTGTAAGCTACTTGTATTCATATCCCAGTGGCACTCTTATTTCCTTGTGACGCTCTCATCTTAAAGATTTGTAGGCTTAGCCAAATTTTGTCACCATCTGTACTTCTTCGCCTCCATTTGCCAAAAATAAAAAGACTTCGAGACTTAAACTCTTCTCAACAAAAAGCTTTCACCACTTAGAAGCTAACGTTTAGTCTCACAGAAATTACGTTTCTATTTTAGTCAACACAGTCAGGGTTGAGAGGGTTCATTCTAAAATCCCGCTTTGTCTCTAGTAATACCAAAGAAAAAAAAAAAAAAAAAAATTAAAGAAACAAGAAGCTATATCGGCCCTTTCTCTTCTGTGAATCGTAACAGCTACATCTTTAAAATCTCGTTTAAACGCGTAGCAATAGCGATACACTCCAAAAGGACAAAGGTGAGTTACACTCCCACTGTAGAATTGAGTAGTGCAAGGTCCCCATTCCAACTAACCTCAATAAGTCGTGTGCCTTGCGACAAAAAACGAACCATGTCCGAGGAGAGCCAGAAGATACAAAGAAAAAAAATTTTTAAAACCTTTTCACATCACGACTCATTTTGAGGTTTCACCAGAACAATCGCACACCTATCCATAGATCGTTTTCTATTCGACCCTTTTCCAACAGTACTATTTTATTGGTTGCCAGATGTATCGATTAGGTTAACAGCTACTAGATACAACATTAAAGAAGAAGAAGAGCCCAAGAAAAAGAACCAGAGAAAGAGAAAGGATTATCAACAGAATTCTTTTCAAGCATATATAATCACAGACGATTTCGTTGCAGTATAATATCGTTTGCTTTGTCGTTTCACATAACTGGTAATATCCACAAACGTATATCGCCTTTATTAACGCCAGTGGTGTAGCAACAGTGCCAAATTGGTCATGAGTAACTTGATTTCTAATGCTGCTGCCGCAGCACATTTGCCATCTTCAAATTTTTCACCATTTGATCAATCACAGTTGAACGCTATGGAGAATAGAAATGGTTTCAATGACAGCGCCTCGTTTCACGACCATGAATTAGGATTGGCTCACACAGCACAAATCGGTGCTTTGATTGAAAGTGAAGAAGAGGGTGACGTTTCGGAGATCTCACAACATTATGAACACGCTTGTGCGTATTGTGGTGTACATACTCCCAACTCGGTCATCAAGTGTAATACTTGTAACAAATGGTTTTGCAACTCGAAAACCAACTCAACGAGCTCGCATATTGTCACCCATTTGGTCATGTCACGTCATAATCAAGTTAGTTTACATGAAGAGTCAGATCTTGGAGAAACTACTTTGGAGTGTTACAATTGTGGTAACAAGAATGTGTTTATGTTGGGGTTTGTGTCTGCCAAGCAGGAATCAGTGGTTGTGATATTATGTCGATTGCCATGTGCTAGATCCAAAGATATCAACTGGGATACCAGTCATTGGCAAGCATTGATTGAAGATCGACAATTTTTATCGTGGTTGGCACCACCGCCGACTGAAGATGCATTGATAGATTCGGTTATGGTTACACCACAACAGATTACCAAGTTGGAAGCGCAATGGAGATTGAATAGAAATGCCACCATCAACGATATAGAAAACACTGACAAACAAGAAGAGGAGGTATTGCCGATACTTATGAGGTATACTGATGGATTCCAATACCAACATTCATTTGGACCTTTGGTGAAATTGGAAGCTGACTATGACAAGAATCTAAAAGAATCACAAGCTTTGGAACACATCCAAGTGAAATGGGCGTTGGGGTTGAATAACAGACACTTGGCCTCATTCACTCTTTCAACTTTTGAAACCACTGATTTGAAAGTTGCTGTTGGAGATGAGATTATTTTGAGATATAGTGGGAGCCAGGGCGAAGCATGGCAAGGTCAAGGGTTTATCTTGCGGTTGCCAAATTCTTACCAAGAAGAGTTTACATTGGAGTTGAATCCGTCAAAGGTTGCCCCACCAACACATTTAACCACTGATTTCACTGCTGAGTTCGTTTGGAAAGGTACTTCATATGATCGTATGCAACAGGCTATGAAGGATTTTGCCACTGATGAAAAATCAGTCTCGTCATATATCTATCACAAGTTATTGGGTCATGATGTTGCCCCAGTTGAGTTTGATATTGAGTTACCCAAGAGATTCTCGCACCCTAAATTGACTGAATTGAACGTGTCGCAAGCAAATGCGGTCCGATCCGTTTTGCAGCGTCCGTTATCTTTGATCCAGGGACCACCGGGTACTGGTAAAACTGTTACTTCAGCAACTATTGTGTATCATTTGTCAAAGTTGAATAAGGAGAAGATTTTGGTTTGTGCTCCATCCAACGTTGCTGTTGATCATTTAGCGGCCAAGTTAGATTCCTTGGGATTGAATGTTGCTCGATTGACTGCCAAATCGAGAGAAGATGTCGAAAGTTCAGTGAGTCATTTGGCGTTACACAATGTTGTCAACAAAACTGCCAAAGGCGAATTGAAAAAATTGATTAAGTTGAAAAATGAAGTTGGCGAGTTGTCCGCTGAAGATTCGAAAAAATATATCAAGCATTTGCGTACTTCAGAATTGAAGATTTTGAACAAATGTGATGTTGTTTGTTGTACTTGTGTTGGTGCTGCTGATAAGAGATTAGCGCAGTTTAAGTTTAGAACCGTGTTGGTTGATGAAAGTACTCAAGCTTCTGAACCTGAAGTGTTGATTCCCATTGTTAAAGGGGCCAAGCAAGTGATTCTTGTTGGTGACCATCAACAATTGGGTCCGGTAATCTTGGATAGAAAAGCTGCGGATGCCGGGTTGAAACAATCACTATTTGAGCGATTGGTTTTCCTTGGGCACGTTCCGATCAGATTAGAAGTCCAGTACAGAATGCATCCTTGTTTGTCGGAGTTTCCAAGTAACATGTTTTATGAAGGTTCTTTACAAGATGGTGTCACCAATGCTGATCGAGTTGTTGCAGACTCTTCGTTCCCATGGCCAGTTATTGATACGCCAATGATGTTTTGGGCCAATTACGGACGTGAAGAGTTGAGTAGCAGTGGTAATTCGTACTTGAACAGAGTTGAAGCTATGAATGTGGAGAGAATCATTACTCGATTGTTTAAAGACGGTATCAAGCCGGAGCAAATTGGAGTCATTACACCATATGAGGGACAACGAGCATATTTGGTGCAGTTTATGTCGATGAACTCAACATTGTTGAATAAGCGTGATGAGTATCTAGAAGTTGAAATCACCAGTGTGGACGCATTCCAAGGCCGTGAAAAGGATTTCATCATTTTGAGTTGTGTGCGTGCTAATGATTCACAAAGTATTGGGTTTTTGAGCGATCCAAGAAGGTTGAATGTTGCATTAACTAGAGCCAAATATGGGTTGTTGGTGTTGGGTAATCCACGAGCTTTGAGCAGGAATCGATTGTGGAATCATTTGTTGGTTCATTTTAGAGAAAAGGGATGTTTGGTGGATGGGCCATTGGATAATTTACAATTGTCGATGGTTCAGTTGAATAATTACAATGCTGGAAATAATCGTAACTTGAAAGCAGGTGCCGGTGCAAGTGGTGCCGGTGCTGGTGCTGGTGCTGGTAGTCAACATCAAAAGAGGCTGCACCACGGTTTTGGTGCGCCTTCGACAAGCTACTTACTGACCAATTTTGATTCAGCTGCAAGTGGAGTTGGTGCAAGTGAGGCCCCTTACCAATCAAGATTGCGGAATGAGCTTTGGCCAGCGTTGGCCCCGCATCACCAAAATGAACCAGGTGCAGATGGCGGTGGAGAGTTATACTACAATGATTCCAATTCCATTAGTGCCAATTTCTATTCCAAGTTGAACAAATTGGACAAAAGTTTTGTCAATGGTGGTAATCGATATGCTGATGAAAATATTGAAGATGAGATCAAGAGTATTACTAGTTCGTTTGCTGCTGGATTGAATTTTTAGAGTACCGCGCAGAAGGGAGGTATATAGCTATGCTCTAAATGAATAAGAAATGGTTGATTGCGCAGATTATACAATTACTCTCGAGGCTCAGGTATTAGACAGGCTTACTTACCGTGACTAATTGGCTGTTTCTGAGGGCTGGAATATCAAATCGATGTGAAAGAGACCCCCCCCCCCCACATCCCCTCTCCAAAGTAGTCATTGATTTAGCTTGTGTGCATATTTGATAAGCCTCGTCAGTCTATCGTCGTATACGGTGTGCGCTACCGAACTTGGTGAATAAGCCCTGTTTTACAAATTTTCAATTGCTACGAAAGGATGCGGCTCACATTGCGTATGTTCAATTTCGTGCATGTTTATTTGCTCTCGGCAGTTGATAGAAGATACGTGTGTATAGGGGATGAACAGACTGTTGAATGTTATCTTTCACAGTGAGAAGATATTCAACCGACGCTGGAATGAAGTTCCACGCGTTCGGAGTTTACACTCTGCTGTTTCTTTTTCGCTTCTCCTATTTCGCCCGTTTATATATTTTATTTTCTTTTTTTTTTTTTTTTTTTTTTCAAACCGACGCGGCAACCTCGGGTGAGATTTCTTTTTTTTCGGCGTTTTAAATATCTCAACTGCTTTGCAAATCGGGGACCTTTATAACATAAGAGGCGGGGTTGAGATTGTTGAGGTCACAGGATGGTACAACACATTGTCTGTGTTCTCTCTAAATTATGTTTGATGATAAGAGAACGAGTGCAGTCCGAAATTTGGTTGCAGCTTTCTCTCTAGTTAATGTGTTTATCGTTTGTGGCGCACGTGCGTGCGAGAAAAAGAGCGCACGTTTTTTTCTTTTTTTTTTTGCACACCCAACGGTTGGTTGTCTCCATTTCATCTTCAATAAATGTATTTGTGTGTGTGTGTGTAGAGAGTGTGTCTGTGTGTGTGGAGAGAGTATGTCTATGTATGGTTATTATTATTGTTGCTTTGCTTTCCTTTGCTTGTTTGCTCTTTAAATTTTGTTTGTTTGTTCCACATTCCTTCCTTCATTTCGTTAGGAGCTTCCATGTAATTTTTACGCGCCAGACATATCACACACAGATAATCGCTCTGACGTAATTGGTCAGCCGGGGGAGGGTGAGAGAGATAATTGAAAAGTTGTGCTAGTTCAAAGCATATGGTGGTAAGGACTGTGAGGAGCATCTAGAAGTAGATCGATTGCAGTAACTGATAAGGACTCCTAATGGTTATACTTTAATATGGTAAGTACACCTGTATATGCTGTTACCGCCAAACAGTAAAAGAAAAGAAAAAGAAACGAGAGACAAAAGCAAAAGCAAAAAGAAGAAAAAGAAATTTTTCGCGCCATACAAATCTTTTCCACTCTCAATTTATCATACAACAACAACAACAACAACAACACATTTCTTTTATCTGAAAGAACAAAATTCTCTCCAAGTGAATAAAACATTACAGGATTTTCCTTCCTCATACATTCTTACTTCATCACTACAGAGGCTGCTTCATTACATATAGAGAAAGGCACCTGTTCAACCTATCCACTAAGCTTAATATAAACAGATCATCTCGGACGACACTGAATCCACTTTAATCATCACCGAATTTTCAGGAGTCAACAATTTTACACACCACTTGCGACCCATTCCATTCCGCCCCCCTCCCCCCTTACTACTACTACTACTCAATCGTGTCAAACTACTCAATATTGCTTATAGTTTGAAACCGCTTTAGCTTTTTATTATACACTAATGACCACCGAAACAATGCCTTCCGTATCCGAAGAAGAAATTTTAGCATCATATCCACAAATCAGCCAGCCTACCCAATTGACTGGTTTCACCTCCAATTTGACTGAGGAACAGAAAAACCTCACCATTGAGTTGCGTAAAGAGTTGGTGGCTTTGGGTTACAAGGACAGATTGGATGATGCAAACCTCTTGAGATTCTTGAGAGCTAGAAAGTTCAACTTGAACTTGGCCAAGCAAATGTTTGTTGATTGTGAAAACTGGAGAGAAAAGTTTGGTACAAACACCATCTTGAAAGATTTCCACTATGATGAGAAGCCAATTGTTGCAAAAATGTACCCAACCTACTACCACAAGACTGATAAAGATGGACGTCCAGTATATTATGAGGAATTGGGTAAAGTTGACTTGAACAAGATGTTGAAGATCACAACTCAAGAGAGAATGCTCAAGAACTTGGTGTGGGAATACGAGAACATGGTTCTTTACCGTTTGCCTGCATGTTCAAGACAAGCTGGCTACTTGGTTGAAACATCGTGTACTGTTTTGGACTTGTATGGAATCTCCATCTCTTCCGCGTACAATGTCATCGGGTACGTGAGAGAAGCCTCCAAAATTGGTCAAGATTATTACCCAGAGAGGATGGGTAAATTCTACTTGATCAATGCTCCATTTGGATTCGCAACCGCTTTTAAACTATTCAAACCGTTTTTGGACCCAGTTACCGTTTCAAAAATCCACATTTTGGGTTACTCATATCAAAAGGAATTGTTGAAGCAAATCCCACCTCAGAATTTACCTAAAAAGTTTGGGGGTGCTGATGATATCAGCGATGACGATTTACTTTTGAAAGATATTGGCCCTTGGAGAGATCCAGAGTTTATTGGTCCTGAAGGTGAAGCTCCCAGAGCCTACAATGTATAAGGCAAAGGAGAGAGAGAGAGAGAGAGAGAGAGAGAGAGAGAGAGAGAGAGAGACGAAGAAGATAGATTTGTGTGTGTCTGTATGTATAGAATAAAGATCTGGTGAACGGGTGACGGGGCTTGTTCTTTGTTGTGTGCTCTTTATTGGATCCGATTCTGATACATATGTTGTTTTGAAATAATGTTCATACGTGTCCTTTTGATATAAGGTTATAGAGTCTTTTTTTTTTTCTTTAATCAAGTTTATGTCTGAGATTTTTTTGATAAAAACGCCTTTGGTTTTGCAATCTGTGACTGTATGAATTGTATTGGAGTTGCCTAGATCTACTTGTGTAGACTGTTTTGTTCATTGTCTCTTTGAGGTTGCAAAAGTTTGCAAAAGTTTTCATCTTTTTCATGGAAGGAATAACAAGGGGGGCAATGCCACATGTATTTGTGCAGAAGATTTGATGTTGCACAATTGCAGTGTATGATAAGTGGCCTGATGGTGCATTGCCGAATGAGATGAGGAGGAGGAAGAGGGGGGGGAAGGGGAGGGACTCTAATCTTGCTAATTAACTTTCTGAAGCATCGTTGCTCTACAATGCGTAGTAAATTGTTGTTCACACACTCATTGTTACCAGCACGTCTCCAACATTGCCTACTTTCTGCTTCTGGTAGTCATGCTGCTACATTCGATACATGATTTGAACAATCTACCTATTCAAAACCTGAGATTCAGCCACATCGAAAACCCTCATTACTACCTAGATGAGAATCTACATGAAAATAAAATCGAAGATCTAGCCTCTACAACCACTTTAGAAAACATTTCAACTCCGTCAACTCCGTCAACTCCCAAGTTTTCATTCTTCAAGCGTATAAAGTCGATGTGGAGTACCAATGGTAGAAGATACGTTACTGCGGCTGCTGTAGTCTTGGCACTTTTCGCCATTGCTGTGATTTTCGTTGTAACTTCGACTAAATTGTTGAACGACCCAGTTAAAGACGGGGCTAAGGTTGAGAAATTGACAAGCATCAAGTATCTGCAATTGAAGGCCATTCGAACCAATTTGGTGGATCCAAATACACCAGCTGGTGCCCACAATAAAACGCCACATTGGAAGTTGGTCTACTCTGATGAATTCAACTCTGATAATCGATCATTTGGGGAATATGAGGATCAATTTTTCACTGCTGTCGACTTGCATTATAGGGCTACTCAAGATTTAGAATACTATTTACCTCATATGGCAGCCACCAGAAATGGCAGTTTAGAAATCACATTTGACAAGCTTGCCTATAACGGGTTTGAGTATGTTTCTGCAATGTTACAAAGCTGGAACAAATTGTGCTTGAATAAGCAGGTTAAAGTTGAGGTTCGAGCAAAATTACCCCATGGCGTTGCGCATGGGCTATGGCCCGCGGTTTGGTCTTTGGGGAACTTGGCACGTCCGGGATATTTAGCAACAACAGATGGAATATGGCCGTACACGTACAGCGAATGCGATTTAGGAATCACCCGCAACCAATCTACTTTGAATGAGAATATGTCGTACTTGCCAGGTCAGAGATTGAGTATGTGTACTTGTGTTGGAGAAGATCATCCGAGTTTAGGTATTGGTCGAGGCGCACCTGAAATTGATATTATCGAAGGGTTGTACGAGTATGGGCGAGTGGTTGGAGTTCAAACAGTACAAGTTGCTCCCTTTGACGAATGGTGGAGACCGGATTATGACTATGTCGATATTAGCAATAAGAATGCTACTTATGTTCGAGAAGATGTGGGGACCGTGTACCAAGAATCAATCTCGTTGGCTACTCAACTCAGGACGGATGACTTTGTTACTTTTTCAATGGAGTACAAGAGTTTGTCTCAGGGTGAGAGTTATGTGAAGTTTGAAATGAATAACGAGCCGACGTTTGCCATTAATGAATCTGCTTTTAGATCAAATGGATTGATTGGATCAAGACAGATTACAAAAGAGCCAATGTCACTCATTTTCAATATGGGCTTATCGAAAGTATGGAACCCTAGATTGAAAATTGAGAAGTTGCAATTACCAGCCAAGTTTTATATCGATTACGTTAGGATTTATCAGCCACTGGACTTGGTTGAGTTAACTTGCGATCCCGATGATTTCCCAACTAGTGTGTATATTAACACTCATATGAATGCTTATATTGATTGGGAATTGAGTACATGGAGCGAAGCTGGTTATGGATTCCCCCGAAACTCCCTTGAAAACAAATGCAAAGCTCCAAGTTAAACCAGAGATAGCATATTTTGAGAGCAAGTAATTCGAGATTCTGTATGTATGTGTGTGTGTGTGTGTGTGTGTGTGTGTGTGTGTATGTATGTGTGTGTGTATGTATGTAGCTATATGTCAAGCGTGTGATTGTTTTTGTTGTTGCTGTTGTTTAGTACTGGTGATACTGCTGTAGGTTGCAAAAAATCTCGGCGTTTTGTTGCGGTTGAAAATAAAAATGATATTACACAAAATAGGGGGCAAAGGAGCGGATATGATGATCCATACACCAAAAAAAACGAGAAAAAAACGTCTCTTTATAGACACAATCTTTCTCCTCTGGTGATTACTACCACACGCTTGTACACTATATTCCTCAACATGCTAGGCCTTCAGATATTTCTACTATTGAGTTGCATGTGTGGCTTTGCGGTCTCCAAAACCCATAATTTCGATTGGGAGATTGGCTATGTTACAGCTAACCCTGACGGGATGCACGAACGAAGAATGATTGGTATAAATAACCAGTGGCCAAATCCTACAATCAGAGTGAAGCAGCACGATAGAATAATACTCAATCTTCACAACGGATTACCCGACAGGAACGCTTCATTGCATTTCCACGGATTATTGCAAAGAGGTTTTAATGGAGAGGATGGGCCGGAGATGGTTACGCAGTGTCCGGTTGGACCTGGTTCAACCATCACGTACGACTTCAATGTTGGTGGGCAAACTGGAACATACTGGTACCATTCGCATAGTGGATCGCAATATGGTGATGGATTGAGAGGGATGATTATCATTGAATATGCAGACAAGAAGGATGAGCCTTACTCTTATGATGAGGACGTGTCATTGAGTGTTAATGACCACTACCATTTGGAGTCACCTGCCATTGTCAAGCAATTCTTATCTCGATTCAATCCGACTGGTGCCGAGCCAATTCCACAGAATAGCTTGTTCAATGAAACTAAAAATGTTACTTGGAATGTCAAGCCGGATACTACGTACTTGTTGAGGATTGTCAATATGGGATTGTTTGTATCGCAATATTTGCAGATTGAGAATCACAAATTTGTCATTGTCGAGATTGATGGTGTAGCTGTTCAGCCATACGAGGTGGATTCAATTTACATAACTGTGGGTCAAAGATATGCGGCGTTAGTCAAGACAAAACTGCAAAGCGGAACAAACTACCGATTTATCAATGCGTTGGATGTTGAAATGTTGGATGTTGTGCCGGAAGATCTCCAATTGGTCTCAACTAATTATTTGGTTTATGACGAAGGTGCATCAAAACCAGAGCACTATCCATACTATGATTTTGAAAAGTTTACAGAGTCGCTTCATGGGTTCAACGATTTCGACTTGACGCCATTGAGTGGGGAAAAGCTATTACCGGAGCCTGATATCACCATAGAAGTCAACTTTTCAATGGAGGTTTTAGGGGATGGTGTCACATATGCATTATTCAACGACAAGAGCTACGTTCCTCCAAAAGTCCCCATCTTGTATACAGTCTTGTCCAGTGGTGAATTAACTACGAATCCAGAGATATACGGCTCCAACACCAATACGTTTGTGTTGCAAGGTAATGAAACGGTCGAGTTAATCTTAAACAACCATGATCCTGGAAAGCACGCCTTCCACTTGCACGGACACAATTTCCAAGTCATTTCTCGCAGTCCTGGTACTGATGATGAGGACCACCCAGTTGAATTTGATCCTAGCAATGATACCATGACTGACTACCCTGAATATCCCATGATTCGTGATACTGTTGAAGTCAACTCCAACGGGTATTTTGTCTTGCGCTTCAAAGCCAATAATCCGGGTGTTTGGTTCTTCCACTGTCATGTTGATTGGCATTTAGAGCAAGGCTTGGCCTTGGTGTTGGTTGAAGCACCAGAAGAGATTCAAGCACATCAACAACACATTAGTGCCAATCATGTTGAAGTATGCAAGAATGTGAGTGTGCCTATTCAAGGTAATGCTGCTGCAAATATGGATTTCTTGGATTTGATGGGACAGAATTTGCAGCAACCGCCTCTACCTGAAGGATTCACTGCCAAGGGGTATATTGCGATGGCATTGTGTACTTTGGTTGCAGTTTATGGAATTTGGTCAATCTACAAGTATGGAATTGAAGATGTGAGTAAGGATAATTCTGTGGAGGTTATTGAACGATTGAGTAGAATCCTTGATGAGCATGATGGTGAGAGATGAGTAGGAGTGGCGTGTATGTTGACCGATATATGGTTAAATGATATGTCTAGCATTGTATGCAGTCGCTGTTGTAGTAGACTTTTATTGTTAGCGGCAAAACTGCCGCTCAGGTATTGCGCGCTAAAGATTTCTTGAACAGATAGCTCCGAAAAGTTTTCTAAAGTGTTATCTTCCTTTTTACACTGTCTTTAAAAAACATGACAAAAATTGTGATTGTAGGGTACGTGTTGAGAAGCTAATTGTGCTGACGACATCCAAAAACTAACACAACCCTTTCTTAGTGCTGGTATCATTGGATTTTACACTGCGTTTTCTTTACTAGAGCGTGGGGTTGATGCCAAAGATATAACAATTGTTGCCGGCTATTTACCGGGAGATGAGTCTATCATGTATACTTCACCTTATGCTGGTGGAAATTTCTCCTGTATAACTGGTGACGACCCAGATGTGTTGGAATATGATCGATTGACTTATGTAAACCTCGCCAAAGTGCAAGATGCAATTGGTGGAAAGACAAAGGGGTTAGATAGATACAAGTCAACTGAAATTTGGGATTACAAGTTGACAAAGGAAAAGTATGATTCTTTAAGGAGCTATTTACAAGATTACCACGAGATTGACAAGAGTGAATTACCCAGTGGTGCTGCTTTTGGAATTACTTTTCGTTCGTGGAATTTCAACTGTCCTAAATTCTTGATGAGTTTTAAAACCTACTTGGAAAGTAAGGGGGTTCACATTGTTAGGAAACATTTAGATCACATTGTGCAAGCGTATGGACATGATACTAAGCTCGTTTTCAACTGTACTGGATTGGGTGCTAGGTCATTGGGTGGAGTTGAAGATAAGAACATGTATCCGGCTAGAGGCCAAGTTGTTGTGATCAAAGCTCCCCATATCATGGAGAACGTCATGCGGTGGGGTAATGGAGATCCAACGTATATAATCAAAAGACCCTACTCGCATGATCAATTGATTTTGGGTGGGTTTTTCCAAAAGGGTGATTGGACTTCGGATACGTTAAAGGAACAAAGTGATGACATATTGAAGAGAACCACTCAGTTATTCCCCAAGATCTTAAACGATAATCCTCATGGGAACAAGATTGAAGATTTGGAGGTTGTTAGAGTTGTTGCTGGATTGCGTCCTGGACGGCACGGAGGTGTTAGAATTGAAAAGGAGAGACTTGATGAGGGGAAGGTGCTAGTGCATAATTATGGTGCTAGTGGCTATGGGTACCAAGCAGGGTTGGGTATGGCGTATAAAGCTGTGCAACTAGCACTACCACTAGACGGACCTAAGTTGTAGAAGTTAAGGAAATAAAGCAAACAGCACTGTCTTCCGAATGTAGTAGCCTCGTAATTGTAAGCAAGGAGAGCAAAAAAAAATAAAAATAAAAAATAAAAAAAACAGGACATACGAAATTGGAGGAAACACAGTTCTTCAAGTCAAACCATTTTCCTCCGTCAACCATGTCACAGCTATTTGAATGGGCCTTCGGCAAGAAGCTAACCCCTCAAGAAAGGCTTCGGAAAAACCAGAGAGCGTTGGAAAAGACTCAACGAGAGCTTACACGAGAAGTTACCAAATTACAACAACAAGAAAAGAAATTGATAAGCGACATCAAGAAATCCGCCAAACAGGGGCAAATATCGAGTGCTAAAATACAAGCCAAAGACTTGATCAGGACCAAATCATACATAAACAAGTTTAATTCGATGAAGGCGCAATTGCAAGCTATCTCATTGAGGGTGCAAAGTGTGAGGTCAAACCAACAAATGGCAATGTCAATGAGAGATGCGACGAGAGTATTGTCGGGAATGAATAGATCTATGAATTTGCCGCAGTTGTCGAGAATAGCTCAAGAGTTTGCCAAGGAGAATGATATGATGGATCAGAAGCAAGACTTTATGGATGACGCCATTGACGATGCCATGGCTATGGATGAGGATGAATTGGGCGAGGAAGAGCAAATTGATGAGATATTGGGCAAGGTGCTCGATGAGATTGGTGTTGATTTGAACTCGAATTTGAAAGATACACCGACTGGAATCAATGCGGGTCAGGAAACAGTCAATAATGGCAGAATTGCTGAGAGTATTGGTGCTCAAGGTGAAAGTAGTAGCGGTGGTGGTGGTAGCCACTCTGGAGGCCCTTCAAACCCCGATGAGGACGACTTACAGGCGAGATTAGATAGTTTAAAGAAGTGATCAAGAATAAATACAAGTTTCGCGTAACAAAATATAGCTCTATGAATCTAGTTGATGTATTTCTTTTCCAAAAGATAATCAATGATTTGCTCAGCAGCTTCTTCAACTGTGAGACCAGAATGGTTTTTGACGTGGACCTCTGGCTTCTCCGGTGCCTCATAAGGAGCACTGATACCAGTAAACTCTTTAATAATCCCTTCTCTAGCCTTTTTGTACAACCCCTTTGGATCTCTTTGTTCGGCAACTTCTATAGGCACATCAACGTAAACTTCGACAAATGGCAAGTTATCCTTGGCATGTAATTCCCTGGCCAAGTTTCTATCAGCTCTGTAAGGACTTATAAATGAAGTCACGGTAACACAACATGAATCACTAAATAATTTAGCAACTTCACTAATTCTCCTAATGTTTTCATTCCTATCGTGCTCGCTGAATCCTAAATCTTTGTTCAACCCGAACCTGACATTATCTCCATCTAATCTGTATGAGTTCAACCCGCGGTTCAATATCGACTGTTCCAAAGCACAAGCAATGGTTGATTTCCCACTTGCGGATAAACCAGTCAACCAGACGGTTACACCTTGTTGTTTTCTCAATTCTGCACGTTCTTGGTGAGTCAAGTTTGGGTGCCAAGTGATGTTAGTAGCCATGGTCAGGTGTTGTGTCGTGGATGTTGTTGTTGTGAGTGTAAACTGATTGGAAATGAAGGTTTGAAAATTGTGAAAAATTTCATTGCTGGAACCGGCCGCTTTTGTTATTGTTGTTGTTGGAGAAGAAGAAAAAATAAAAAAAATTGCAATTGATCATTGCACGTGA
This sequence comes from Lodderomyces theae, assembly GCF_024610275.1. Classification (NCBI taxonomy): domain Eukaryota; kingdom Fungi; phylum Ascomycota; class Pichiomycetes; order Serinales; family Debaryomycetaceae; genus Lodderomyces; species Lodderomyces theae. The sequence goes on along the minus strand of NW_026261386.1, from coordinate 66,254 downwards.
TTTGAGGCGCAAATGTGGGGAGATGAAAGAGACACCCAATGCGAACATCTATTGATGGTTTTGGGAAGGCTTGTTGGGATAGGTCACATCGTATATGTCTGCAAGGTCAAAGAGAGAGAGGGAGGGGTGGAAAGATCAAGCTTGTTTGATCGGTGGTGAAGGTTAATTTTTTTGGTTTTTGTTGTGATGAAGGAGAAAGTGAGAGCACATGAAAATTCTAGCAGTCGGCCGGCCCTTTTGTAGTCTCTGCTTGGTGGAGCTTGCAAGCGTGTTAAATGTAGATACTAGTTGTGTGCTGACTAGCGAGTGAGGTCACATTGTGTCTATATACAATTCGCATCATAAGCGTATAGGCTATAGCACATACGACTGACAAGGTCAAAAACCACTTTATCCAGACCAATTCTACTCACATACAACTATTCTCCATTTCATCCCTGTGTACACTCACCTCAAACCTCCTCAAGTGTGTACTTTGCAGCTCTCATTGCAAAAATTGGTAGCTCACATCTTTCCACCAAAATTTTCTCTTTTCGTCTTCCTAAATGAAAATTTTTTCTTCACCAAACCTAGGCAATCATCAAATACACCAAATCCAATATGTATTATGAACTTTTCGCCATTGCCCGTATAACGGACCCTTTACATGTGACCAAAGAAGCTACAAAAATTGCATCCACAGTTGGCAAATTGATATTAAACAATAGAGGTATAGTTAGGGATATAACGAGTCTCGGTGCCAAACCGTTGCCCAAGATCATATCAAAGGAGCAGGAAAGACATTTCCAGGGATACCACTTTCTTATGGGGTTTGATTCGTCGAGCAAAGTGCAGGCGCAGTTGTTGAGAACGTTGAGAAAAGATCCGAGGATATTGCGTGCTAGTATAATAAGGCATGATTTGAAAAAGAGTTTGAATCCAGGCTCATCGATAGATCAAGCATTGGAAATCAATTAGAGTATGTGGAAGGAGAATCTGATGGTAGAAGGAGGATACGTGCGCTAAAGTGCTTTGAGTATCGTTTTGTAAATAGATGGACTGGAACTGGGTCTTGGGTCCAAGCGCCAGTCGCCTGTCTCCAAAATACAATGAAGTGATGGTTTTAGAACAATGGAAGGTATGAAATGGTAAATGTATCTATCAATTGAGACAGCTTCGACGACCCATTAAGGAATGAATACTTCTGTTTCTGAGTGGTAACGCGTCAATTAGAAGTCTGTGTAGTTGTACATTTATGCACCTCGGGCGTCGCAGGTTCGTATAACAAACTTCAACAAATTAAGTGAGATGAGTTGTAATGTAATGTCAATGCCTGTATATATATATGTATGTTTCCCGTTTTGTATTAGACGATGGAGAGTCTATTAATCAAAAAAAAAAAGCCGACTTTGTGGGATATACACAAATTGAAGGTATTTTGCAGAATTATCAACTGATTTAGGAAGAAATCAAAACATTGACGCAAATACAGAGGAAAAAAAAAGCACACACACACACACAAACAAAGTAAGACTATGCACAAGTTTCCACTTTGATTAAGAACTTTTCATAGTAAACGATTGAGGGGGGGGGGGTTAGATGCCGATGGAAGCTTGTGTTAGTCAAAGAGTAGATGGAAAATATGGCAAAGTAGAGTCTAAAACGTTCTCCAATCATTTTGGCGTGTGTCAAAAGTTGATTCTTCACCAAAGCCACTAGTGATGCCCGCTTTCGAGCAAAAAGTTTGTGATGAATCTGATGTACTTGTCTAGTAGTAGTCTACCATAGAGATGGGTCATTGAACATTGTAGTGGTTAATCAATTGTCTGTGTAATGTTAGTTGTTATTTTATTCTCTTTTGTATCAAGTGTGAAAAGTATAAACAATTCAAAGAAAAAAATTCCCATTAAAGAATAAACTATTGATTCTTCTCCTTCTTTTGATATTCCATCAGTACAAACTTACAAGATACTCCACGACGTTTTTCTTGACTACTAACGGTACTTTCTTGGGGTTACTATTGACAGATTGATACACCTCCCAGATTCCACCAAGCTTTTATTCCCTCCTTTTACAATCGTTCCCCCCCCCCCCACCCCCTGGCATACCCGCTCAATATTTTCTCATAACAACACCACACCAATATTTACCTCACCACCACCACCACCATTATCATCATCATCAATCAATCAATCAAGCCAATTCTATTCAACCACACCCACTGCCATTATTATGAACAACAGCACAGACTCTGAGGAAAAGCATGACATAACAGTAATAATGCAAGACCCAATTGACAAAAGTGCACCAATTACGTCTTCCAAGAGCACCACCCCATTGTCAAGTAATCAGACGGTGTTAAACGCTCGTGAAAGGCATGGTAGAGGTCTGCCGTTCAAGTCCAGATTTAACAGATCCCCTTACCGAACGCAACAGCTACGAAAGGATATACACTCATCACTGGACTCGTTGGATATAAGTACAGAATTTACACAGTCCTCCACTGTTACTAAAGAAGAGTATGATGAACTAGAACGACGGTATGCTGATGTCGTACTTCAATACGAACAATTAAAGGTAGAAAGTGGAAAACTAAGAGAGGAACTGCAGTTGAATCGAGATGATATCGAATCTTTGCAATCACATTTGAAATCAGTTGAACAAGATCTTGCCGATATGGAATTGGAAAAGCAGGGGATGCAGGAGGCGTCTATGCAAAATGAATCAATGTACAAGAAGGTTATAGAAGCTTTGCAAAACAAGGTGGAGGACTTGAGTCTGCAGCTTTCAGCAACTAACAGGTCCACTGCGACCCACCCCCATGGTGACCACACTTTGATGGCCAAATACGAAAAACTCCTACGTGACTATAAAGTTCTTCAGCATCAATTTGAAGTCGAAAAAAACTCGAAACTTGTTTTAATGGATCAGATTGAATTTTTGGCTCATAAGAATGAAGAGCTTGTTAGTCAATTGGAAAGTCCAGTCACTGATGATTTAGCAAGCGAAGGTGACAGAAGCATTGAAGACTATATAAACGACGCAAGTCAAAAATTGAGTTACGAAGAAGGTGAAGATGTTCATACTACTGCGGATATTGGAGATCGATCTATTCCTAATGCAGACTCCACATCAGACTCAATCAAGGTAACCTCGCATTTCCAGTTTCCACCCTCACCGGATCCGCAATCTAAAGAACTAAAGAGACAGTCGTTGCCAACAAACTTGAAGACAAAGTTTACCCTGCAATCGACAGAATTTGTACTATCACCTTTCAAATTGACACCAGGACCATCATCAAGTACAGAAAACAAAGATGGAATGTTTGAAGATGCAGACACGTCAATTATAAAACGGTACTCAACATCCAAACCAACTCACGTCAGATACAACAGTCATGATATACTACCTATCAAAGTGGAATTTGAATCAGATTCCGTGAGATTTACATCCGTGCCGGAAGAAGCACACAAGCAACACCCGGAAATTGGTGTTATTGAAGAGTCATCTTATGACGATTTTGCAAAATTGCACCATCGGGATGGAACCTTTTTTGCGCTAAATGGCATTGATTCTGAAGATACTGGGTTTGATAGCAGTCATCGAATGTCTTACGATGAGTTTGATCTGTCGTCGAAACGTTCCAGCTATATCAATGCTGATGGCAAGACTAGGCAAGAAATTACCAAACTCAAATTTGAGCTTCAGTCGTTGAAGTTGCACAACGAAAAGCTACTATCATACATTGGATTTGAATTGCAAAAGCAAAAAAAGAATATCAAGAAATTGGCCAAGAAACAATCTACCAATTCCATGAGATCTTTGGGTAAGCAAATGGAGTACTCAGATGCAAAACTTATTGAAGAGTCTAAAGATGTGTTGATTAATAAGAAACGGGTGTTGAGGTCGGTATCCATTAATACCGTGTTTAATAAGAATGAAAACTTTGCTACCAATCCTGTGGGAATAAACACAATTGGTGCATCCGATGATGGGCTTATCGCTGATCCAGAACTGGATCCATGTTACAATGAGTCCCCGGAAGTTCCCGGTCTGGAGTCAAATTTTGTGAATGATAAAATTGTGAAAAAATTTGCATCACAGATATTTGAGCGTGACAACAACTTGTACCCCCTTAGTGAAGATGAGATAGATTCTGATTTTGAAAATGACACATGGGCAATAGTTTCGGAAGGTGCAAATGAAAATTCTCGTGAACTTTATGAGTCTTCATCCTCGTCGTCGTCAGAGGAAGAATTAAATGTGCTTTATAAATTGAGGTCCTACGTTATGGGGACAACACCCAAGGAATCCAAGTCAAAGAAGAAACGCAAGGATGATTTAGTAGATGCTAATTTGAAATTCAAGTTTCTTACCATTGCTTTGGGTATTGCGATAATAGGTTTGAAACTAACGCCAAAATCACAACTGGCTATAGGACAATAAAGAGGAGAGAGAGACAGAGAGAGAGAGACAGAGAGAGAGAAAGATCTTAATGAAAGTATGTAATATCGTATAGTGTATCTCCGATATTTTTCTGCAATGAAAGGTCTTGGCAAAAGGAGAAGCGGATCTTTTTACATTTGTAGTTCCCGAGTACGTCCATAACTCGTGTACTGTGCAAACCCCTCTCTGCAAAAATGTGAGACACGGCAACAACTCCCTTGCACAAAGGGTGGGGTGGTGCAAACAATGCTTTGAACCCGGCTTTGTGGAACAAAAAAATCATCCCACTTTTCGCTTTTGTTGCAGTTTGTCGGTATCTCAGGGCACACAGAATGTTCAAGAAAGTTGTTTCCAGAGCTAAGCACGCTCTATGTTGTCTGTTATCAATAGTGACACCAAAGAGCAGTCAGTCGTGTATATGAAACGCCTGAGGATTCTCGTCATCGATGTTGCAGTCTTTGAACAGATTATATTATCTTTCGCCTTCCTTCATTGCAACCCATTTTTTTGTTTTCTTTGTCGTATGCGCCTTGGGAAATAAGGCAAATCCATGCTAGATTTGTAATGACATGATTTTATTGAAGGATTGGTTAAGACACCTGGAATGGCTTACATAACAATAGTAATTGCATATAAAAGCGATGCATTTCCCTTATTTTGGGCTCTTGTTTCGACTTGGTAGTTTTGAAAACTAGATCTTTTTCGTTAGAGAACATTACCTCGTTATTGATAGGCTGATTTATACTGAACTCCGTACTCGGAACTCAATTGGCAATTTTCTTTGTTTTGCATTCACAAGTTACTTACGCAAAAGAAGAGGACAGAGTCTGCCCCGCTATACACAAATACATACATATATATATATATATATATGAACCGACAAACTATGGCTCTACGAAACTACCTTTATGCCAAACATGATACCCATGTTGATATAAGTACCAGAATCAACAAAGTGGCAATACCAGAAGAAGCCAATCCAAGCCGCATGTCGTCATCAGCTGAATCCATAAGTCAACCTACAAGGTATGGACACTCGGTTCCGAAAAGTTTTCAACACCGCCACCCTCAAGACGACACTTTGCACCTTTCGCAAATGGTGAACAAAGTGGCTCAAGATTTGAATGACATTAGTATAGCTGGGAAAAAGTGTACCAAGCTGTGTTCCTCGTGCAAATGTGGCAAGGAAAATGGAGTTGGCAGTGACGAGTTGAATGGGACGATTAGCCCTCGTTTGGACGAGCCTAGCTTGAAAGTTGAAGTGGCTGAGAATGAAATGGACTTCACTAATGCTTTGTGATGTTTTTTTTTTTTTTTTTCTGTCTATGGGTTATTTTTAGTGAAAGCTGCTGGATGGCGATAATTTAGGTTAATATATAAGCAGTTGGTAATACGATTGCATTGTTTGGTTCGAGCTCTCTAAGTAATGTGGGTTATAGCTCTGGCAGCTCGTGCATAGTATGATTCCTGATGCCATTCTGTAGTGTTTAACACATCTCTGTCAAACTACGCTTCTGTTCTAGCTCTTCGGAGAACGCCTGTTCAAATTTTTGAAATAGTCTTGATGCTTCGGGGAACAGTTTGGCATTGGCTTGGAAAAAGGTTTCAGCTTTGGTGAATATGAACCTTTCTATTTCATTCTGGCTGTCAGCAAAGACATCGTTTGTATTGTCCTCTAAAACGTCTTCGCGTTGCGCTTCTTCGCCTTGCTCAAGTGGCGACGATTCATTTATTGTGTTTGACTCTGTTACGGTGTTGGAAATCACGTCTGGTACCGCAGCTGCGGGAACTGTATACTTGTTGGAAGGGTCATGGTTTTGCATTTCTTGAATGGGCTGTTCTTCCGGTACTACCGGACGCCGTCTCTTCAAACTCTTACCCGCTTTCGAATCACTGTTTGCTTCAGGGTTAAGCAAATCCAGCGTCGGCATTGTCAATGGGCGTTGCCGGAATAAACGACGTACATCATCGTGAAGGGGAAGTTCAGATAAGTGCGGAATCGGGTCGGATCTTGCAGAGTCAACCAGTAGATTGTTTCGTAGCTGTATTTCATCTGGGGTCTCGTGCACTGCCAAAGCATTTGACTTATTATTGACTACAGCACTTTTCTCTCTCGCGATCCGATGATTGGGCCATTGCAACAAGACCGGCTCGAAAATATCCAGTGAAATGTCTTCAGTAAGCTGACTGGCCACAGCAGTCTTGTCTGTTGCATTGTTTGTCGCTGGATTATCACTAGTTTCTGATTCCAATTCACGCCCATCTCCATCATCTATATCTCCAAGTTTTTGCAGTAGTGACCCCTTGTGAGACAGTGGGTTCCTCCTTAATCCATGCCTTTTCTTGAATTGATTTAACCATCCATGACTAAAACTGACCAATCTTTTAGGGTCGTCCACGCCATATTGGTGAGCATACACAGACCAGTGTTCTCGCAAAATCGGTTCCGAAATCGGCTCATTCTTTTCCAATCTAGTCAAAACTAGCGCATCCATGGCTCTGTTTATCTTTTCATATTTGAACCTTACTGTCCTTCGGCTGTTTTTGGAAATTTTGTACTCCTGTTGTGTAAAACTATGACGTAGATTGTCTTCACGTTTAAGCCATTCGCTAAGTGATGATTTTGAGATTGAAAAGTCCTTTTTGAACTTGTCAACTGTCTTTAGTTGAGAGTTCCCAGACGAATGGAAGTAGTCGAGTACTTGTATCTTCTGAGCAAGTGTCGCTCGCTCTTGTCTTGATGTCATTTGATCTATGTCACTCCATGTCACGTCTGAAACAGGAGATTCTTCTTATCGCGAAAAAAAAAAAAAAAAAAAAAAAAAAAAAAAAAAAAAAGAAGAAAAGAAAAGGGAGATTCGCCACAAAGGCTCACACAAATGAACGAAGTCAGTTTCGACTACGCTGAGGCTATCATGTTTTTACTATCTAGCTAAATAAACACAGCAACAGCTACACGTTTTCAACTTCACTTGGTGATTCCTCTAGTGAGATCCAGCACCCTTGCTGACTCTGTCCAAAACGGATTCGTAGGCAACTTCCGAAAAATCGGTACCTTGGACATCAGCGGCTACACCGTTCAAAGCTCTTCTCAATGAATCTTTGGATGAAGCGTAAACCATCTTGGATCTGACAGGTGCGGTGTCTGGTGACCAAGTGAAGAATACAATCTTAGATCTCTTACCTTCACCTCCACCAATTTCATACTCAAAGTCATAGACGGCGTATTTACACTCATTTTCTGGCAACTTTTCCAAAAAAGTGTCGTAATCCGATTCAGTGGAAGTTTCATCAACAACAATTTCGGTTTTGGCGTCGTTCAAGGTGTAGATTACAAACTTGTATTTCTTACCCAATTTCAAATCGTTGAAAGCAGTCAATGATTCATCAGCAACTTGAACTCTAGTAAGGAGCGGTTAGTACAAGGGTTACTATTGGAATTGAAGTTCGATTGAACATACCCTGATCTGGACTAATGTATAACGGTTAGTATTGGTTTCGTGGGCGAAAAATGAAATGTGCGGCGACCATGCTAGGGCGTGGGCGTATGCTTTCAATCAAGCACTTGTGCAACCTCCCCCCCTCCCCCCCTCCCTCCCGACTACCACCACCACCACCATTACCAATTGAAATGATTCAAAGCTGGAATACGTACCATATTCGATGAGATTTGTTATTTGTATATGTGTTTATTGGTTTGATTAACTCAATTGAAAGGTATACAATTGGGTGTCGGACTAAAGAAAAGTGAGATTTTTCGACCAAAAGCAAAAGAACGAGAAATAAAAAGTGGATTGATGGGTTCTCGATTTTTAATTTTTTGAAGTTGGGCTGGTTTACACGACCAATTATCTGTTACTTTGTTAAAAGTGACATTAGAGCAAAAGTATTAGGGGTGATATTGGAAAGAAATGTATCATGGTTTATTTGTGCTTAGTATTCTTGCCTCTGTGTTTTTTAAAGCAAACGGTGAGGTCTAAGAACTTTCTTAATTTTTCAGTTAGCAGAGGACAATATTTTTTCCCTGAGATTGTTGCAAAAACTTCGATGTAATTTTCCTGATTTAAAAAAGATATCTATTTCCGATTCGGTAGAGCAAACTTGGATAAACTGTACCTTTTTTTCAGTTATATCTTGTCCACCTGGTGATCAAAAAAAAAGTCCTAATCAACCTTTCTACAGGAAATTGAAAGTCTCGAATGTCAAACAATTCTTGCAATTCAGTAAGGAGAGGGCCCTTTTCTTATGAAAGCAAAAGTATGATATATTTCATCCGTAACTCAGCAGTTTCGTTCTTGTTTTGGACTTCCAAGAATACATCATCGATGTTCACTCAAATGTCATCATTGGCACCGTTTAATTCGTTGCAACAAGCTCGTGATAGTCTTAGGAGAATCTTCCAGCTTAGAATAAGTGCATAGAATCGGATAAGCTCCACTTGCAGTTCTCTAACGTAGACTTTTCGAGTAATCAAGCACTGTTTTCAACATTGGCGCCTCTTCCAAACAACAAATTTTGACGGTTTATATCGGTTTGGCGCAGTTGCCAAATATGCCTATTTACCCTTGATGCGATGACCGAGTGGTTAAGGTGAAGGATGCAGGTTCCTTTGGGCATTGCCCGCGCAGGTTCGAACCCTGCTCGCGTCGTTATCTTTTTTTTGTTTCTTTTTTTTCCCTCTCTTTTTCTCAACCTGCTGCTTCCTTAAGATGGTAACTACTCTGTGGCAAATCAAAAGTGAAGAATGATAAACCGAAGCTAACTCTGTCTCCTTCCCACAGAGAGCTTTATTTCTTTCGGCTGCGTTGTCTCAACCTCTCCACTTTGTTGCGTCTGTACAACTTTTGTGTGACGTCTTATTGCACCAATTTTTTTTCGCTTTTTAATTTTTTTTTTTTTTTTTTTTTTTTTTTTTTTTTTTTTTTTTTTTTTTTTNCACCCAGGCTCTACACTCTACATAGATGCTCCTTAGTTGAAACTTTTCTTTCTTAGTCGTCGTGTCGAGTGCTAGCCCTAACAAGGGGTCTTTTTGTTTTCGATTTCGGATTTCCATCTTGCTCCGGTTTTTTTTTTTTTTTTTTTTTTCCTCTTTTTTTTTTTTTTTTTTTTTTTTTTTTTTTTTTTTTTTTTTTTTTTGCTTTTTTGCATTCCGTGAAAATAGAACAAGAATCACAACTGCTTTACCGATTAAACAGTGTGTGTGTGTGTGTGTGTGTGTGTGTTTACTCAATGGAGGACTTATATGAGATACTAGAGGTAAGTTCCAGTGCCACTGATGTTGAAATCAAAAAGGCATTTAGGAAGCTTGCCCTAAAGTATCACCCCGACAAAGCATCGGAAGAGGATCGGGAGGAGAATGAAATCCATTTCAAGAAGGTTTCATTTGCTTATGAAATCTTGATTGACGAGGAAAAACGTCAACATTATGATCTCTATGGCACTACTGACGGAAACACAGGACCCAATCCTTACGAATTCAACGGGAACCCTTTTGAGCAGTTTTATGGGGGAGGAAATTACAATGGATACGAGGGCAACGATTTTTACGACTTTTTCAATGGAATGAATGGGAACCAATCCAATCAACACAATAGCAGGCGAACAGAAGATGCTGTTTTAAATGTGGAAGTGACTTTAGAAGATCTTTATATTGGAAAAGTGATACGGTCAACGTCGACTCGAAATATCATTTGTACACAATGCAAAGGAAGTGGTGTCAAATCAGCTAGTGCTGTGAGTAAAACGTGTGGGATTTGTCATGGAGAGGGATACACGAGAAAGATAAAACGGGTTGCTCCAGGATTAGTGGCGCAGGAATATGTTGATTGTACTACATGTAACACAAGTGGTAAGATATACCGTACCAAAGATAGATGCAAATTGTGCAAAGGGACAAGGGTCTGTGAAGAAACCAAGATATTGGAGTTTGAGATACCAAAGGGATCTCCAAGTGAAGGGTCTGTGGTCAAGAGAGGTGAAAGTGATGAATACCCCGGTAAAATTGCCGGTGATATTATTTTGAAATATACTTGTAAAAAGCATGACGTGTTTGAAAGGAAAGGAGACGACCTATATATGGATCTTCATATCCCTTTGGCAGACGCACTCACTGGGTTCTCAAAATTGGTGACTGCACATTTGGACGGACGAGGCGTCAAGGTGGTGACTCCAAAGGGGAAAGTAATCAAACCAGGAGACTACATAAAGCTTACTGGTGAAGGTATGCCTAAATTGGCAGAAAAGCGGTCGTGGTTTTCTAGAAGTGACGGTAGAGGTGACTTGTACATACGTGTGCAAATTGAATTTCCGACCGACAATTGGTACCTCGAAAAGAATGATTTATTGACAATAAAGAATATTTTGCCTACTCAGCTCAAGGCAAACACCACTCCACCTGTATCAGTACCAGAAACAAATGTTGAATTGTTTACGGATTTCTCAATAGTGCTGTCACTGGATCTACCAGATTACAATGACATGAGAAACTCAAACGATCATACACATCATGAAGAGGGTCCCCAATGCACTCAACAATAATGGAACATACCCAAACAAGAGTCGAATTATTCAGCTTAAGTAGCAGTCTACACTTTGGTACCATTACTAATAGACATTTACATAGCATTAAAATCTGTATATAGTCATTTCAACTTAACAAGTTTCTCAAATCCTCATCATTCAATCCATAGTCTTCGTCTCCGTTCCTATCAATGGTCATATTAGCCTCGAGCTCAGCATCATCACCAGTACCGTCGTCAAAGTCCAAATCCAAATTCAACTCACCGTCGTTATGCACGGAATGTTTAAGCTCATGACTGTCATTTGGAGTTGAAAAGTACTGAAGCTCATAATCATTGAATGACATGAGTGAGTCAGTATCCTTTTTGCTCTGGGCTTGTGGAATAAATTCTATTTCATCTTGCCAGTGTTGCCCAACCAAAGCATCAATGGAGTGACTTCTGACTGTTTGCTTTATCGGATCAACATTGTTTCTTGTTATATCTTGGTTTGCAATATGTCTTGCATTCAATGTTTCAGTTCTATCCGAGAGCGTGCCTTCAATATTGCTTATTAGTTCGTGCTTCAGTGCTACTTCAGATTTGACCAACGAGTCCGTTTGAAACAATTTAGTCTTTTTAGGTGAAAGTAGTTTAGGACGCGATAGTTCATCCAAGCTATGTCTCTTTCTCATCCGACGATCAGATCTTGTTACATTGATGGGACTCAAATTAACCTCTTTCTCCCTGACTTTCGTGCCAGCCCCATGCAATTGAGCTGATTGATCATGTTCTTGGTAAACGGGTACAGACTGGAATCCCAAACTCGAGTTTGATTTGACCAAACTTGGTGGTTTGTTGTTTGACCTAAACGAGTCTAGACTATTGACAGTGGATTTTGACCTGTTCAACTCAAATGTGTTTGTGTTTTGGTTTTTACCGCCCAATGGGACACGTTTAAACTTCAGCGTAGCCCTGAAGTTAGAGCCTTTGTTTGATACGTGAGTATTCTCATTCTGTGAGTCCTTGTTGAATGGCTTGATTGAGGTTTTATTCTCAGAATCATCAAATACACGATTCGACATTACGTGAGTGGAAACGAAATGTACAGATTGTAGTGTGTTTGAATTTAAAGCTTTGTTGTACTGATCGGCACAGTGCACACAGAGTTTATGCTGTGTAAGACACTTTAATGAACAACTGGTCAAGTATCAAGGAACAGTTGTGTTGTTGCTTCTTTCTGTTTTCTGTTTTCTGTTTTCACTCTGTTTACATTTTTCGTGTCTTTTCCCCTTTCTGTGCTGTCGTTACCTAATATATTACATAATACAACCATTTTATGAGAGAATGAGACAGAACAGAGGCACTTAGCATTGCGCAAAAGGCTTTTGAGAGAGACGCATCCCTTTACTTTGCAGCACTTGATTCCATCACATAGGTTTGGCTGGTTAACGACTGAGCGATGGCTTTCGAACCCCAGTTTATGGCAGTGATAGCCAACGCCAACTACAGTGTTTCCTTTTGGATCTACTTTGTCGATTGGATACTTTCCTTGGTTTTGGGGCTTGGTTTCGTATTCTATTTCCACAAACTTCTCGGATTCCTAGTTACACTAGTATGCAAGCTTGTGTTGTGGAATATCTATGGAGTCAGAGTTCACATCGATGCATTCAAATTATCGCCCCTTGGAGGTCGACTATTTATGAAGAATTTGACAATAGTGACCGCAGATACCACTGTGTCAATTTTAAACATCACATTCACTTGGAGATACTGGATATCTTCGCTAACCAGATTATCAGGATTTTACTGGGACACTGACCGCGAAACGGGAGGAGTTTCCCAGCGACAGAATGACAAGCTGCCGTGCAGATTTGTTGTTCACGTAGAGGGCATGGAAATTTTCACATATAACAAGACGGCTGCATACGATGGTATAATGGATATTTTGAGTGGAAAAACGAACAAAGAGAAGGAGACTCTGGAAAAACACCACAACCAGCAAAAGACTGAAGACAACAACGAACCAGAGAGGAAATCGAGCTCCTTTTCTGTCAACTCTGACTTGCGTGGTCAAAGTGACGAGAAAGTGCTGAGCGAAACGCAGAGCGAACCATCAGAGGCTTCTAATGAACGGGAGAAACGGACGATTCCTCTTTTGCTACAAATTTTGCCCATTGATTTCAGGATAAAGAAAGGTGCGTTTGTGGTTGGAAACGTGACTACACCATCTATTTTGATGGCATCATTTAAGTATGGAAGAGGGTTGTTGGACATTACTAAAGCGCCAAACCCGGCGGACCATTATAGACTTTTGAACGACTTTCAGTTTGATGATTTTCAAATCTGGATTAGACCAAACATTGGATTTGAAAAATATAGGTATGGGAGGGAAGATCATGAGAAAGTTGGTGCAAACGGCGGAAGATTGGAAAACTTGCGCGATATCAAGTCATACAAGCTTTGGTACAAGTTTTTAATTGCAAGCAAACGAATTGGCCGGAAAGTTCAAGAGAAAGTTTTTAAGAAATATCCTTCAAACGAGTATAGCCCGAATGAGCAGCTTGACTGGAAAGGGTTGCGAAGGTATGTGGGCGACTCAGAGGATCCGATAATGGCAGCGCTCATCACTAGTGATGAACAATATGCAAAATACAGTTTGGTTCTCGACTCAACTCTGACTAGGTTTGTTTATTTTTACGACTCACCAGGAATACAATCCTCAAGTCCGCGATGTTTGGAGGGAGATGCACCGGAGCTGGGTCTAGAAATTGAAATCTCTTTTGGCACAATTCATTACGGCCCTTGGGCCGATAGACAAAGGATCCCGCTTCAAAATATGCTATTTCCGTCACTCGCAAGAGATTCGCGTCCTACAGCGGACTTTTTAAAGACTGGCGTGAAAAGAGACTATGAAGGATTCAAGGTGACTGTTATAGTAAGAGACGAATTAGTAGTTCGTATACCCACGAGGGAAGCTAGCAAAGACAAGGAGTTTTTGAAACTAAATCCGAATCAGCAACTTAATCAAAAGACCACGCGACCTTTTGGATGGCTCGAACTCAAAGTTGCCGAAGGCTCAAATATGGGACTGTTTACTTCCTTTGTATCGAATTTGGAGAAGGGGTTTCCAAATAAACTTAAAGTGAACCTTAGTAACCCAGAAATAAGGACCTCGGTCAATCATGATATGTTGTACTCTGCGGATTCACACGAAATAAATGCCGACATTGCCCTTCCGTTGCAATGGAATGGTAAGTGTACGTGGTCCTTCAACCAAATCAGTTTGAACCCTCGTCTTTTTTTACTAAGAGAACATCTTTTCTTGTTGTCGGATCTATTCACTGACTTTGCTTCGGGAGAGCCACAACCGTACGAATATTTCAGACCGTTTTTGTACAGAATAAATTGGAAGTTGGTCAACTACGAGCTATTTTTGAATGTGAATGATTCAAACATCATTAATAACCCCTTGGATTTCAACAATAACAAGTATTTATCACTTCAAGGAGAGGAGCTTAATGTGAATGCGTCATTGCCATTGAATGGAACCAGCACCAAAAAAACCACCATTTCGTATTCTTTGGACACACCTCACTTTGATTTAATCCTCGATACTCCTCCGTGGCACACAGTGAACACCTTTTTAAAAGGGTCTAATGTCGTTGGAAAGAGTGGCCCATTTCTGATTCTGGGTGACTACACATTCTACAGCGCCGTTGAGGTAAACACGTCAAACTGTATTGAGATTGATTGTTTTAGTGAAGATTTGTCGTTGAAGTTTTATGGGTTTGTGATACGTTATTTGTTCACAGTGAAGGACAACTATTTTGGGGAACATGTCCATTTCAAAACGTTTGAGGAGTATAACTATGGTGGTAGTGTGGGGTCAGAATCTGTGAATGAATCACAATCCCAAGGTGACTCGACAGCAGACGATAAAGATTTTTGGAAGATGATCAAGACTGAAAATGATGTCGATGTACTTGTTAAGTTTCAAGTTCGTAATGGTCTCATGTTTCTTCCACGTAATTTGTACAGCTGTTCTAGTCATATTGCACTACACTTTGATACTTTGGATGTTGACATGCGGTTTTGCAACTACTATATGGATATGCAAGTTGATTTTGGTCCCATCTCTGGAGTCATGAATTCCGCAGATGAAGAGGCGGCAGATATGATGGATGTTTCAAAATATTTTGGCAAGCATTTGATGGATGGTGTTGATATGCAAGTGGATGGATTTACAGTTCATTCGCATAGAATGTTCAGTGCTCCCCCCGAAGAGATTACATTTTGGTGCAAGTGGGATTTTTGTTTTGGTGACTGGATTATTGACAGCAGTCCTTATTTCTTGCAATATGTGATGCTGGGTCTATTGAACTTTGGTGTCGGATTCAAGGATCAGGCGAATGCATTGGATGAGTTGTTTCCTCCCGCTTTCGATGCTGCAAACTTTTCAATCAGATTCACAAAATTCATTTTAAAGTTGAATCCTGATCCAACTTCTTTTGTTGAGGTAGTGTTGGATGACATTTTGTTGTCTTTTAATGATGTACCTAACATGCGGTACTCCAGCAAGATGGTGGTATCTGTGCCTGAAATATATGTTAAAATTGTCGAGATTGATGATAGAGCAAAAGAGAAAATAGTGGCGGCGATCCACACTTCACTCGTATTCACAAACATATGCCAAAAGGCTGACATGCTTGAATTGAGAGAAGCACGGGAGTACCATGTGAGGGATGGCGATGCACCTTTCCATAGAGCACCATTCATATTATTTGAGGAGTATAGAGATGCGTTTTACAAGAGGAACAAGGGCTGTCTATTAACAAGTATGTCTCTTCCAAAAGTTCACCTACCACTCACAGAGGCCACAATGGATAGATGGTTACCACCAAAGGGTCTGGCTTCTTCCATCAGTTCCGATCTGTCGTCTTTCGCCACTTCAAGTGCGTTGTCGGATGTGGAATTACCAACTGTAAACTACCGAGACGAGGACTTTTGCCCTAATTACTCAGTAGATCCTGATACCGAGTACGATAATTTCATTCTTGAGATTGGGGATGTTAAAGGCTTTGTAAATCCCGCTTTTTTGCCAGTGGTTTACAAAGTCGCTCAATTATATGAGGACCTCGATTTGGAGTCTATAATGGACGAGGTGGGTGCCAAGACCATAAAAGTGTTACAAAATCTTATGCGCTCCTCAAAGGAAGTCAAGAATTTACGTGTTGTGAATCGTAACACCACTATAGGCCTCGGCGAACACATTCTTGATAGAGCTGAGGACTTGGAAACATTAAACCATGAAGGGAATAGCATTACACTCAATGCTGCCGACATATCCTTGGTTATGTCGAGCAGAACAGAACTCACAACTAAATCAGGGCAAATTGAGCTAGAGGAAAGCACTTCGATTGCGTACCATGTGGGCCTTTTATCGACAAGTTTCCAGCAAGTAAAGAAACAACGATTGGCGTTAGTTTTGAACTTACAGGATGTTGAAGGTTGGTTGGATAAGAGCAAAGAATTTGCTACTGGCGCAACTCTGTATGACTATTTGGATGGTGATTTTGATATCGAACAGGCGCAATGGCTAGTGGACTTTCTTGCAAATTTTAGTCAAAGCTTCAAGAACAAATTACAAGTGTTTGAAAACTTGCAAAGTAAGCGGGAAACACATGCCAACTTGGTTTATGCTTTGACCGTTGCTTCATCAAAGTATGCCATTGATAATGACCCAGATGTTCTTACACGCCCAGCCTATTTCTTGCGGTTGAAATCAGAACACATTCGATTTTTCGATGGTTGGAAAGTAGTTGCACGTCTTCAACATATTTTACGCACTTTGCCCAAATCGTGGATTGAAGAAACTACAGCGCAATTCAAAGCACACACCTACCAGCTTCCAAGTGATGCATTCGAGCAGGTTTTGGATATATTTTCAGGATGGAGAGCATGGGAGGCCAACCAGCAGCAAAGGCTATACATGTTTAAGCGAATTTTTGGAAAAGAGATTCAAACCGTTGCGAAAAGGGTCGCCAAGTATGATTTTATGGGAATTTCAACAAATATCAAAAGTGGCAGTCGTAAGGACCCAACTTTCATCAATCTTGATGAATTTGATATCAGTTTCAAAAGCACGCACGAGGAGTCGGATGGAGAGTCACCTGAAGTAGCCGAATTGGCTGTAAAATTGAACAATTACGAAGGCAGAATTACAACGGAAATTTTCGAACTTATCAAGAGTTTAGATTTAGAAAGTATCAATAAGGAGCAAGATTTGGGTATAAAAGAAAAGGCTCCCAAAGAGTCAAACGCGGAGGAGTTGGACGAGGCCCATTCAACATTGCGCTCTGAACCTCAGGATCAAAAGAGGTCCACAACTGTTGTGATTGATATCAAGACATTTGAACAAACAGTTTCGTTGGTGCATACTTCGGTGGGTATAAGATTGGACGGTGTATTTAGTCACGTCGAGTTGGGCAGTGTTTCAAAAGGACTGCTTTACGCGATTGAAGCCAACGAAGTGGATTTGAGGAGTTCAGTGGACTCGCGAGGGATTCTAATGCAGAAATTTTCAGAATTGCATCTTTTATTTGCGGAGTCCGACTCGGCTTTACACATTGATATAGAGCTAGACTCCTCGAGGACTCTAATATTTGACAAAAATGAGGAGGTCGAGAGTACACTACGCACGATTTTGGAAAATGACTATCCGTATGTGATGGAGTTTGTGAAGCACTTCGAAAAGGGATCGAAAGAAAAATATCCACAACGAAAACTGTCAAGGGCCCTTTCAGCTTCGATGAGGATGAACCAGATTATCTGGAATTTTGGTGTTCTCCAACCCCTCTATTTTTCGGGAGCAATTTTGAATTCATCTTTCAACGCATCTAAAGTGGATAACGTCTTGTCGACTAAGTTAAAAGTGGATAAACTTCGAAGCAATTTGGTTATCGATCACCGCAACATACTTGAGGTGAATGCTGCCGATTTTGCAGCTTCAGTTTCAAGTTGCGAGCTGGAAAAGGTTACAGCACTAACTACGAACGTGAATTTGGGCTATTTCAAAGTATTGATTCCCGATTTCAACAGAGGAGCTCTATTGGCCACAAAGGACAAGTCTTTACTCGAAAACAAAGTGGACAATATCATGGGATTATTCAAGGAAATTTCTTCAAGTGAAAAGTCTCCGTCAGAGCAATACCAAAACCCATCTCTTCTTTTCAAGTTGAGGTTCAAAAATGAATACTTTGAAGTTTCCACCATTGTTAAAAGGGCCACTGTTAGCTTAAGTTTGGAAGGATCGACTTTAAATTTGAGAAATGTTTCTGCTTCTCAACTCCTGAATGGATTTTTTACAAATAGCAAGGCTCAATTACATGGTGAAGTTGCATTCCCAGCCATAAGACTTACCTTGATGGAAAAAGGTATTCCTATTGGGTTGACGAATGTTTTAGCGCTTGGAATTTCTGCGAGACTTTTTAATGACATGGATACACCAGGCGACCGTCAAAACTTGCAAGTTGAGTCGCAATTTTTTAGAGTATGTTTGTCCGAACCAGTGGTGTTGTCTGCATTAACAGTGGTCGACGAGGTTATAAAATACCTACCTGAATCAAAACAAACGTCGCTAAAGGCCTCGGATTCAATCCAGCCAGGGAAAACTCAACGAAATACATTTGAACTGTGGATATACACCAACTTCTCAGCCTTCCAATTTTTATTCTACGATTTTTGCATTGGATGGCTATTCAATGATGAGTCGAAGGAGAACCCAGGGATTATTTTCGGAGCCGAAAAGTTCTTTGCGGCTACGGAAGAGAGTTTAGGAAAATTTACGTTGATGGGCTCTTATGTCTCTATTGCCAATGGGAATCAATCAACCAATTTCTACAGTACAGAATCGGAACAAGTACGGTTGAATAGAGCTTTCCTTCCAATGTTGCAATTGATATTTATTATCGAGAAGCAATCAAAAACGTCTAAACATTTAAGAATAACTTTACGAGGAGATGAAGTTGATGTGAAGTTCTTATCGACATCGGTTGGAAGTACGATTCAAAAGTCAGCCAGACAAGTGTCAAGAATTCAGAAAATTTTGGAGCGGAGAGCTACTACGCATCCTGTGGAAGAGAACCGGTCGAACGTGGAAAAGACAGGCAAACAACCTGGTGCTTACACGTCCTTCCAATCAATAGAGTTCAGCTCAACTTTTGCCGGTTCAAAAGTGTCAATCTTTAAATTGGAAGATGATGAGCAGGATAATACACCCGCTTTGTTTTTGCAAGCTCCTGCTTTTACGACAGCGGTCAAATTTACAAAGATGTCCGATTCAAAGAGCCAGGTGATGGGCGAGTTTGTGATATCGCAATCGGAGAACGTGTTATTACCCAGATGTGTCCCTGTATTTTTGGATTTGGCACATAGTACCAAGGATTTGATGCGTACCCCCAAGCCAAATAAAGAAAAAGTGGATGAGAATCCAAGCAACACAAACTTTATTGAAAGTTTGCTTCAAGAGATGGATATTCATTTTGGACTTCGGATTGACAAACAGTTCCTTACTCTCAGTTGCGAGCCTACAGCAAAAGTTGCGGCTGTTGTTGGACTAGAAGGTATCCAGGTTCAATTGAATACAGACAAGGGAAGGGATTCAAGTTTTACATTGTCATTGCTTTTGGACTGGGTTTCAGCTTCATTGCAACACGTGTACTCAAGGGAAATAAGTGCCTCGATGAAGGTGGAAAAAGTGCTATTACTGAGTAACTTCAAGTTTGGAGAAAAAAGTCAAAATGTCACCTCGGGGTGCATGACCACAGTAGATGGGTATATCAATGTGAAGCAGTATCAAGATGTTGACTTGTTTAAAGATATTTGGTTTCCGAAAAAGTTGTTTCAAATGTATGCAACGGAGAGTGAAGGGCATGCAGACCACGACGACAACCAGGATCAGGCTGCTGTTTCTGAATTGGCCCAAGACAAGAGTATTTCATCCAAATTCAAAGAAGTGTCTTCCACTTATGCGTTCCCCTGGATAGTTCTTTTCGTGGCAAACGCGATTAATCTTCAAGTGGACTTGGGTCAATCCTTGGGGGTTTTGAACTTGGCAATTGAAAATTTCTGGGCAGTGTCGAAAAAGAGTCTTGATTGGTCTCAGGATTTGAAAGCTGGAATTAGTACTGTGAGGTTGACTTCCGAGGGCCGGTTGGGTGGTTTCTTAACAGTGAGTGATATCAATTTGCACACAGCCATTAGTTGGAAACTCAAGGACGGTATTACTCTTGATGTGCCTTTGATTTTGTTGTCAGGAGGAATCAACAGGCTTGTTGCAAAAATAGCCTTTGATTACAACGTTGTGGCAATTGCTAATGTGGAATGTTTTTCTATGGATATTTATAACCGGAAGGGGGCAGTTGCTTTAGCTAAAGATCACTTATTTGTTACTACAAAGTTCAACGTTGCCGAGCTCTACATGACTTCATTAACGACATCCAACTTTGTTGATATAAGCAACACCATATCACGTATGATCCAGGATAATCGAAGATCGTACAAGGAAACATTGAGGGATTCGAGTAGAGACGATGTTGTTAATAAAAAAATGCCACCAAAGTTGTCTTCAACTGATGCCATCCTCAAAACAATAAAGAAATTGCAGACAAAAATCCACGTTTCGGCTGGGAAGTTATTGGTTCATGTATACCCTTCGTCGATGGATAATTCCAAAGTGTTGGTGATAAACTTGGATGAATCGAGAATCAAGTTTCAGCAAAATGAGTACAGTCACGGAGTGGCAAATGATATGGATGTAAAGTTTAACGATTTGAAAGTTTCCTTATCTACTGTTCCTGCCGTGGATGAATCTTTTATTGAAAAGTGTACTGTTGATGAGTTTGTTGAAGTAGCGCACAGGGCTAAAGGTGGAAGTATATTTGTGTTTCCGTCGTTTAGAATATCCATGCGGACTTTCCAAAAGGATGGAACCAATGTCATTGAATACTACTACCAGTCCACATTCAGTGGAACTGTTGACATAAGGTGGAATTTAGGGTCAGTCAATTTTATCCGAGAAATGTTCTCAATACATTCGAATGCATTGGCTTCTCGATTGGAGTATCGACACAAGATGAGAACGCTTGATGATATTGAGAATTCAAAGTCTATCTTGAAACAGCAATTGAATGACGAGGATCCGACAAAGGATATCGATGAAGCAATTCAAGGCAGACTCGAAAAAGCTGAAAACATGTCAAAATTCCAATATGTTGCCTTGGCACCGCCAATTATTGAAGCCCCGCAACTTAAAGAGTTGGGAAACGCCACCCCACCATTGGAGTGGTTTGGATTGCATAGAGACAAATTTCCCAACTTTACACACGAATTGGCTATTGTGAACTTGCAAAAGTTGGTTCATGAGATTGAGGTGCGGTATTCCAAAACCTTGGGAAAAGCTTAAACGGGACGTGAACTGGATACAATCTCTACATGTTTAGTTATGAGAAATGATACATTGTTTATATAAATGCAACCCTCTTTTCTATATACAGATTATCAAAAAAGAAAAAGAAAGAAAGGGTGCCCTTAACTAGTGAGTCAAATACCATCTACCCTTTGCTTTTCTTCTGCTGAGAACTTTCTGACCGCCTTTGGTCCTCAACCTGGCGAGAAATCCAAACTTTCTTTTCCTCTTTAATGTAGAGGGCTGGTAGGTGTTACCTCGTGACTTGAATCTCTTTTGCATAAGTCCCAAAATCGATTGCATTGGCGATAGGCTTGGGCTTTGAAATGAAAAATTGGTGATACCGGTGGAGGAAGGGTTAAATGCTTTGTTGAATGCATTTGTCTGAAATTTGAGTATGGTATTTAGCTGAGGCTTCAAAATGTGCTGGAACATTGTATGCAGATAATAATAAGTATGTGTATATACCTCGTGGACAAGGTTGGTGGTTGTTCCGTTGATACAATTTTCCAATTTCTTTTTTTTTTTTTTTTTTTTTTTTTTTTTTTTTTTTTTTTTTTTTTTTTTTTTTTGTTTTACATCACCTTTCTTGGGTTCGCACGCAGTAAGAGTTCATCTTTTCCTTCTCATCTCATACTCAAACTTTAAATCAGATCCAGCTGTAATCACCTGTCTCTCGAGAGCCATACCACAACTTTTCAAACATCACATTACATTCCAGACAATGGCATTAAATCAAAGAAACAGAAGAGCCATTCCATCGACGCTAAACACTCCCACGGCGGTTAATGTGAACACAGTCTCAAGTATAACTCAGGAACAAGCAGAACAAATCCTCACACAATTCATAGATGCCAGTGAACACAACAGGAATCCATTAAACTTGAAAGACCAGGACCAGAAGACTGGGTTTTCAAGCAATAGCGAAACAATAGCAGTTGCCTCGCAGTTAAAGAGGATACAAAGAAACTTGAGAGGATTGCCACCATTATCCACACTGGAAGCTCAAGAATCAACTACGAACGGTGGTGAAGAATCTAATGAATAGAGTATGCAGAAGATTTTAGAGGAGTCAAGAGGAGAGGGGAAGGGTGGGAGTATGGGTATGGGAAAGACGGTTCTATATCTATACGAGGTGGTAGCGGGTGAAGTTGTTGGTAGTGTATAATGGCTAGAAACTCTAATGTGCGATTTGTATGTGCATTTTGTCCATTATTATTATTTATTTTTTTTTTTTTTCCCTTTGTTTACATTTTTGTAGAGGATTGAAATTGGTTGTAAAAACACGTCTTTGATTGTATTACTCTTGCACTGTTGACAAAGGTATCCCAGTTACTCGAGTTTATAAGAAAAGACATACATTCAGTGCCATGAAAAGAAAGAGAAACGTTGTTTTGGATGAAGACGAGGAAAACACGTTTATAAATAACAGTGACTACGATGATAAGGAACACAACGATTTGGCACCTGCTCAAGTTCAACAGAGTCATGACACCACTGCAGAAAACTCCAAGCACCATGCCACAGACGACGGGTTGAGCAGCGACGTTGGAGAAGAGCCGGACCAACTGGAATGGGAACGGGAAAAGCATACTGAAGAGTGGAAAGTACCAAAATCTCATCATCCTATAGGTGGCATTGACATAGAGAAAAGTAATTCCGAAGGCGACAGTGACCGCAACAGTGACCACAACAGTGACCACAACAGTGACCGCAACAGTGACCGCAACAGTGACTCTGCTTTCCAACCCGAGGTGACTTTGCAAGATGCCAAACGCAAACCAGAAGCTGATGGCTTCCTTGGCACTGACAATAAAGCGTCGTTCATTCCGAAAACGCCAACAGAGCAAGCTCTCCCACCACAATCTCAAGAATCTCGAAATGGAGATGTACCCAGATTGGTAATCAACAAGTTAATACTCACAAACTTCAAATCTTATGCAGGGGAACAAGTTATTGGACCATTCCACTCGTCATTTTCATCGGTTGTGGGCCCCAATGGAAGCGGCAAATCAAACGTCATTGACGCGATGCTTTTCGTATTCGGATTCAAGGCAAACAAAATGAGACAAGGCAAAATTTCCGAATTGATTCACAATTCTGGGAATGAAAGACCGGACTTTTGCCAAGTCGACATACATTTCCAAATGGTTCTTGATGACCCCAAATCGCAGCAGTTGTCACAAGTGGTTCCTGATTCCGGGTTGGTTATTTCAAGAAAAGCTTTCCAGAATAACCAGTCAATGTACTACATAGATGGCAAAAAAAGCAATTATACTGATGTGACTGCATTACTCAGGGGTAAAGGTATCGACTTGGACCACAAAAGGTTTTTGATTCTTCAGGGTGAGGTCGAGTCAATTGCGCAAATGAAGGCGAAAGCTGAAAAGGAAGGTGATGATGGGCTACTAGAGTATTTGGAGGACATCATTGGAACTACAAAATACAAGCAGTTGATTGAAGATAGTTTAGCAAGAATCGATGAGTTGAATACAGTATGTCAAGAAAAATCAGATAGGTTTCTGTTGGTGGAACAGGATAAAAATTTGCTTGATGAAAAAAAGGCAGAGGCATTAAAGTTCCTAGAATTGGAAAGAAAACTCAACAATTTCAAAAGTTTAAAGTTCCAAAGCAATATAAGTCATTTGAAAAGTAAGATGGAAGAGTATCTGAATGAAAAAAATGAGCTACAGAAGCAATTGGACGAGAAGAAGAAGGCCAATGAAGTAGTTTTGGAATACATTGAGGAGCAGTCTTTGAAACAACTGGATTGCAAGAAGGAGTTGAAAAAGACGTTGAATGTAATTGAGGGTTTAAATAAACAAAAAAGGGACCTAGTGAAGCAAAATGTGTCACTTGAAGAGAAATCCAAAAACTTTGATACTAAACTAAAAAAGCTACAGAAAACAATAAATGCACTGAATCACGCATTGCAAAACACAAATCACAGTTTGTCCAGTTATTCAAATTCTTCTGAACAGTACAAAGCCGATATGGAGAGACTAGAAACTTCATTAAGAGAGGAAGAGGATCGATTGACCAAGATTCGTGAAAAAATGGCCGAAAAGACTACCGGCTTTACAAAGCGTATTGAAGAATTGCAAGTCAAACTAGAACCTTGGACATCCAAATTGAAGAACAATGAGAACGAGATAGAGTTGATCAAGTCTAATATCACTATTCTCGAAGATCAACTGAACAATACAAAAAAGCAGTTGGAGGAAAACAAGGAGAAATTGACGTCCATCAAGCTTGAAGGTAAACACAAGGAACAAGAATGCCGAGAAAAGGAAGAAAAATTGGAGACGATTGAAGAGCAAATATCCTTGGGGGAGGAGCAAACAAATTCAATGAAGCTGAAGCTAGACAAGATGAAACATCACATTGCAAAGGCAAAGAACAAGTACCATGATTCTGCCCAAGCATTCCAAAGTAAACAAAATCAGAGCACCGTTTTGGCAGCACTAACGAAATTGGGCAAATCTGGTCGAATCGAAGGGTTTTACGGCAAGTTAGGGGACCTTGGAACAATTGACGATAAATACGATATTGCTGTCTCCACTGCTGCCCCTGGATTGGATTCTATGGTGGTTGAGACCGTTGAAACGGCTCAAGCTTGCATTGATTATTTGAGAAAGAACAAGCTTGGCTATGCCAACTTTATATGTTTGAACAAGTTACGGACTTATGACTTGTCTCCCATCTCAGTACCTGGAGATCCATCCAAGATCAAACGGCTTTTCGATTTGATCGATCCTATCAACCCTAAATTTGCACCCGCATTTTTCAGTAAAATGTTCAACACGCTTGTAGCTCCTGACTTGAATGAAGCGAAAAAGGTAGCATACGGTGCAAGAAGATGGAAATGTGTCACTTTAGATGGGAAGTTGATTGATATAGCAGGAACCATGTCAGGAGGAGGTAATCAGATTATGAAAGGGTCTATGCGTCTCAAGTCAGCCAACTCGCTCGACAGTGGCGATTTTAACGAAGAGAGTTTGGAGCAGGCAAGGCAAGACATAGAGGAGATGGAAAAAGAGTTTGAAAGACAGCTGTCAAAGTACAACGAGGCTATAGCTGCTTTGAACAAGGTCAGAGAGTTGCAGCCTGAGACGAGGCTCTCGCTTGACAAACTTAAATTGGATATCGCTGGGTTGGCATCCGAGATGAAGGATGTATCTCAAATATGCAAGAGCTTGGTTGCCGAGCAAAGAGAAATGGAAGCCCACAATCCTTTTGAGGATCAGATACAGGAGAAGAGAACTGAATTGGAGAAACTTGAAGCTGTTAGAGCCCAATTGAAAACGGAGATGTCTGATTATGAGCAGGAGATAGCCACCTACGAGCAAAAGATTATGGAAGCTGGTGGTGTTGATTTGAAAGTTCAAAACTCCAAGGTTGAATCGATTAAGCAACAAATAGCAATTATAAATGACAAGACCAGTGGTGACCGAATTGCATTGAAGAAATTGGAGAGCGATGTAAAGCGGCATACAAGGATTATCGAGGATTCAAAGGCTGCTCAAGCGAAGTTAGAAGCCGACCATAAAGATGTTAAAGAAGCGCAACGAGAAATAGAAACTCAAGTCAAAGGTTTAGATGACAAGTTGCATGCACTTGATCAGCAGAAACAAGATCAGGAAGAGCAACTTGAAGTTATGCGCGTTGAGATAGAAGAAAAACAGGAGGAGCTCTCTGGATTCAAGCTGTTTGAAGTTGACATTTTGAACAAGTTGGAGAAGGTTAGTCATACTTTGAAGAAGATTACACATTCGATTGAACAGAATGAGCTGAGCTTAGACGCTTTGGTTGTTCGAGACGTGATGCCATACATTTACTGGCTCGACGAAGAGGAGCAGAGTAAGTACAATTCGTCCGTTATTGAACGATTGAGTGATTCGGAACTCGAAGACGTTGATTTGGATGGTGTTAACTCTGAAATAGAAGAATTGGAAAAGTACATGTCGACGGTTCAGGTCGACATTGAAATGCTTAAAGAGTATGGAAGCAAGATTGCTGAATACACAGAACGGAAAGACGATTTGAATCGTGCTGTTGAGGAGCGAGATGAAAAACGTGATTATTGCGAGGATTTGAAGAAGAAGAGGTTAGACGAGTTTATGGATGGATTCAGTGCCATTTCCATGGCGTTGAAAGACATGTATCGAATGATCACGATGGGCGGCAATGCCGAATTGGAATTGGTGGATAGTTTGGATCCTTTTTCAGAGGGGATTTTGTTTAGTGTGATGCCGCCAAAGAAATCATGGAAAAATATCTCAAATCTATCTGGAGGAGAGAAGACGTTGAGTTCATTGGCATTGGTGTTTGCTCTTCACCTGTACAAGCCTACCCCGTTGTATGTCATGGATGAGATTGACGCTGCCTTGGATTTCCGAAATGTTTCGATTGTTGCCAATTATATCAAGGAACGGACAAAGAATGCACAGTTTGTGGTTATTTCGTTAAGGAATAATATGTTTGAATTGGCGCAGAAATTGATTGGAATTTACAAGGTCAACAACATGACGAGAAGTACACCAATTTTGAATATAGAGTTCAACAGTATAGAGTAGTTTAAGATGGGGGTTAGTATTTTTTTTTTGTTTTATTTATATTTTTATTTTTTTTTTTTTTTTGCAGACCTATATACTATCTAGGGTTATTTTCCACTGTGGATCAATTGCTGTAGCGAATCCCTTTTCCAGCTTCCTCGTTAAATAAAAGTACTTGTCCAACAAATCAATCATATCGATCATGTTCTTGCACTCATTAATCTCTTTGATGACTCGCCTAGGTATATCCATATTCTCCAAAAATTGAACGACATGGTACTGAGATAACTTGTACGGTAATCCATAACTTGTCGTCAAATGCATAAACATCTCCACGGCGCTCCAAGGAGTCTTGTTCAATCCCGTGAACAATGCTGGGTTTGCCAATACCCCTCGCGCCGACATGACTCCATCAACTCCAGTATATTCAGCAATGCGATTGCAATCTTCTAAAGTGAAGCAATCTCCGTTGGCTACCACCGGAACAGTTTTTATATGCTGGCGTAGTGTTTTAATTGCATCGAGATTTACTGGGACCGATGACCGCGTAGTTTTCGTGCGTCCATGGATGGTGATGATGTCAGTTCCAGCCTCCTCCACTAGCCTTACAAACTCAATCGTTTCATTTATATCATTGTGGATTCGTATCTTGGTGTCTATGCATATAGAGTCTCCGTATTTGGCTTTTGCAGTTGCAATCAAGTTCGCCACTAATTGAGGTTTGCTCATCAATGCTGCTCCTATACCTTCTCTAATCTGGTCACGTATGGGACATCCACAGTTTATCCCTATGGCATCAACATAGGGGTGAATCATTTCAATAAACTTCATAAAATCTTCAACATTGCTAACACCAACTTGGACAATAACGGGCTGGTCCCTTTCATTGGTAGTGAAATCCGAGTATCGTGCAACATCGTTCCTGACAAACTCTCGAGCCAAGATCATGGGGGTGTACACAATATCAACATTGTAGAATCTACACAATTCTCGAAATGGAAGCTTGGAGTACCGGACCATGGGGCCGGCTATATACGCCGGTCGATTTTGTTCTTGGCATTTCTTGATTACGTGGGTAGGACGATTACTTAGGGGTCGTTTTGGTAGTGGCGATGGCATGCTGTGGGGATTGTATTAAGATATACTGCGATAAAAAGTTAGTTTGTGAAAGATGTGAAAAAGTTTTTGACATCCATCAAGAGGTAGCGCCGCGGTGTGAGACATAACAAGAATTTTTACAGAAGCTTTCCAACTCTACTCTACTTTTATTGCAAAATTAATTAATACATAATACAGAATGCTAAAGAAAGTAACTATTATACAAAGTGTGTGAGAGACAACACAAAGCAAAATACGAAACTGCATTCTCGGTTACTCTCTACTCCTCTTCTGAACTCTCGGAGGATGCAGCCTCATCATCAGAGCTTTCTTCGTGTGCTATATTCATGAAACCATTATTGGCAAATTGTTGCTCAGCGGTTTGTCCATGACCTTGATCAAACAAGGCCAACTGTTGTCTCAAATGAGCCATTTCATCAAGGTTAGCTCCACCAGTCGCATTAGCACCGCCACTGGCCAACTTCTTCCTCTTGAATGACTTTTGCGATGCCTTTTCGCCAAATAAAAAGTCATAGAGCTTGAGCACAGTTGAGTCTCCCAATTGATCCATATCCAATTCAACTTCATCGTCATTGGTAATTTGGACATCGTCTTGGATGATCTTGATCAATGCATTCAACTTCTTGTCGGAAAGCGTGGGGACCGCTTCTGAAACCTGTTTCTTCATTTCATAAGTAACTACAGGTTGTGGTGGTGTGAGTTTTATTTGATTTTG
This sequence comes from Lodderomyces theae, assembly GCF_024610275.1. Lineage (NCBI taxonomy): Eukaryota > Fungi > Ascomycota > Pichiomycetes > Serinales > Debaryomycetaceae > Lodderomyces > Lodderomyces theae. The sequence continues at coordinate 37,475 of NW_026261386.1, read as the reverse complement.
GTGACTCGATGGCGTGTGCGAGTGTTCTCTAGACTTTTTCGATTTTGATCCGCGTTTGCCAGATTGTGACTTCTTTCTCTTGCGCCTTGCTGCTTGCTGCTCCTTCAATTTCTTCAAGTGCTCAGCCTTCATCTTGTCCAATTCCTCCTTCATTCTAATCAATTGGTTTTCCAAAAATTGAATTGCTGGAACTTCAGAAAGTACAGCCTCTGTGATTTCTTCCTCATCATCACTACTGAAATCATCGTCACTGGCTTCGGAATGTTGCGGTGTTGGTTCTGGAACAGGCTTATTTGCCCATTTCTTGTCAAAAATTGCCTCTAACCTGTGTCCCATCATATTGACATCAGTTCCTTCAGGATTAAAAGTATAGCAATTGCGAAACATCAACCTGATATCCTTCTCAAATTCGTCAGCATTTTCATACAAATTGTTGGTCAATTTGGATTGAATGGTACCGAGGTCCATTGGTTCCTTGATGACTTCATGGTAATTTGGAAGATTGAGAGCAACGGGGTCAACAGGTGCCAAAAAGGGGAAATTGTAATTGTAGTGTTTTTTTGACATCAACTCCTTTATGGTTTGGTTGCAAAACCTCAATTCGGCTGCAAACTTCTTCTTCCTTGGTCTTACGTCGTATGGCAACTCTTTTGATTTTGGTGGATGGATGGTTCTCTTTGGTCGTGCAGTTGCTACTGAGTCACTTCTTTGTCTGTAATTCGAATCAGCAACAACTTTCCTCCTACTGGTAATTGTCGCTTCATCAGAACCAGATTTCAGCTTGGGAATGAATGCTCCTTCAGGTAATTCCTTTGGTGGCACATTTAGCATGTGTTTTTCAAAATGAGCTTGTATATTTGTAGCCATTTTTGAAATGCCTGCAGCTTCTCCATTGAATTTTTTACAATTGTTAACCATCAAATTGAAATCATCAACCACTTGGGAAATGTCTTCATAGGCATTGGCAGTAATTTTGCGTTCGATAGTTGACAAGTCCATGGGGCGAGGAATGTAGTTGTAATAAAAGGGGACATTCAACTTTATTGTATCAACTGGTGCTAGAAATGGGACGGCATCTTTTAGGCGTTTTATGGCTTTTATTGTGTGTAATGCAAATTTGGATTGGTGAGGGGGCATAGGTTGGTCGGGTAGGTTGTTCATATCTGGTTCTGGTGCTGGCTTTGGTGCTGGCTCTGTGAATACTGGAAGTGGCGAATTTTGCTGTGGATGAGTTGTTGTAGCTCCATTTGCGGAGTCTTTTGATGCTTCTGGTTGCTCAACTTTCTGCTCTTCACTACTCTCAGCTGGCTTGCTGTCACTGTTATTATCATGAGTCTCCGTTGATCCATCCACCGAGGGTTGCGTATCGTTCTTCTCCTCAGTTTGAGCCACCTCCTCTTCACCCACTTTGAGCTTCTTCAGCTCTGGTTCTGTATTAACATTTTCAGATGTTTGCTCTCCACCATTTGCTTCATTGTCTTCCAATTTTCTCTTTTCCGGAGTTGGTGAAGGGTTTGGAGGTGAAAGTGGTTCATGAGATGGTACTTGTTGCGGTTGCTCTAGTGTAGAATCGTCAATGTTTCCCTCTTCAGTGTCTTCCTGATGTCCTTCTGTCTTTGTGGATTTGCCTTCTAGACTCGTTTCAGTATGCTCAATGTGATCTCCCAAGTGTTCATCGTGAAACTTCTCAGTCGAAGGTGTTTGAACCGGCGTGTTGGTAGCAGGCAGTATCTGTGACATGAGTTATGTGATATATGTGTAACGTGGCACACTCTTAAAGGCAAAAATTCAAGAATGAAATTCCAACAAAACGAAAATCAGCACACACAAAAAATTGAATTAGTGATAGCTAAGGAAGTATACACAGATAGGGAGTTATAGTGACTGGATGCACCTTGTGTGTGTGTGTGTGTGTGTAACGCTATATGGCGTAGATAAATGTATGTATGTATGTATGAATGTATATATATCTATGTATATAGATATATATATATATAAGTAAGTGTTGTGAAATGAAAATAAAATTAAGCCGCAGGCCGGAATAGGAGAGAGGTCGAAAAAAAAAAAAAGAAAAAAAAAATGCAAATTGTGACGAAGGAAATTGGTGTTCCTTTTATACTCACACACACTACCCCCTTCTACTCTTGTCTATTGATTACGTAATTAATAGCATATGTAGAGAAATAATCATTGTTTTAGCACTTTGTACACGACTTCTAAATAATGCCAAATTTATGTATATATATATATATATATATTTATATGTTGCAATGTATATATCGAATTAGATATAGTTTGGTCACAAATTTCTCTACGTCTGTATTAATCGAATAGAAGTATATGGTATTTGTATTTTAACGAATGGTTTCTGTGGCAGTGCTGGTGAGAAGTTTATAGCAAAGTAACTCATTTGTGTAGAAAATTCCACACAACACAACACACATAACACACAACACGCATTCTCTTCTCTTTTCTTTTCTTCTCTTATCAAAGAAAAAAGAAAAAGTTCAATCTAAAGTTATTGCCAAAGTACACGACTTCCTTGCTAAAAATCTTTGAGATGATTTATTACACTCACACTACACTTTACACGCAACCAGCCATTTATTTTTCTTTTTTTTTTTTTCAAAGTGAAGTCTTTCAATTTCTTTTTTTTTTTTCTAACACACACACACACACAAAAGAGCATATTCACACTTGTTTGATCACTCGAAATAGGATACTAAGCTTCTTTCAGTTCATTCCCTTTGCCACTTCCGTTTTGCAAGAAGGATGTTGGTCATGATTTTATTTTTTTGTTTTCTTTTTTTTTTTTGTAACTTTTCCGTTGCAGTTGTTAATTTCTCTCATTTTGTGCATTGAAAAATAAATTGCCACCCTGTCTTTGTTTCGTATAAGCTTTCTACTTATCACGAAATGGTTTATGCACCCTTGTAACTCAGCCTAGTGTTAACCATACACAGTCCTACAGCTTTTACAGACCTCCATCACTCGCAATAATAATATTACAGTATTTTAATTAAAAGGATATATATATATATATATATGTGTGTGTGTGTACAAGTAAAGTTTCTTCATTACAAATGTATCGTCAACAAGTCATTACTTGAAAATCCCTTATTACAACTAGGACATCTTCTCAACCTGGCAGCCAACCTTTCTTGCGTACAACTGGAACAGAAAACATGTCCACATACAGTTATTGCCGTGTCTTTCCAATTTTTCGTGCAAACGGAACATTTGGCAATTGATCTCAAAGCTTCCAATTGTTGTTGGTCTTCTTGTAACAATAGATTTGTATTGTTACTCTTGTACTTTTGTAATGTTGACTCTGTGTGGTTTAATTTTTGATTCAATTGGACAATAGTTACTGATTGGGATTTATTTGTATCCTTCAACTTGTCAAATTCCGATTGCAAGTCTTTCAACTTGGTGGTTAATCTATCAATCTCCTTTTGTAACGAATCTTTGACTATATTGACATTTTTGATTTCATCTTGTAAATTGAAATTCTCTTGCAACGAGTTTTCTTTGATGATTTTATAATCGGTCAAAGACTTGGTTAGGATTTCAATCTTGTTTAAATAGTTGGTTTCCAACTCACCCAAATTCTTGATCAATTCTTGTGACTTAGCCACTTGCTGTTTCAACACCTTGTTTTCATTGGTTAGTGAATCCTTTACCCTCATTGACGCAAAATATTTCTGATCTGCTTTGGTCTTTTCAATAGTCAATTTTTTCAAAAGATTTTCTTGATCAATAGTTGAATTCAACTTTTGAAACGTCAACTCCCTTGTTTGTTTAAAAGCTTGTTCGATTTCATCAATTTCCTGGCGTAGTAACTTTATCTTCTCATTTTCAGAGGAGCCAGCAGCAGCAGCAGCCGTCTCTTCACCAGAAGCTCTTCCATTTGCATCGGTAGCCGTAACCTTTCTCTCGTTTGTCAATTCGTCTATTCTCCTTGAATAAATTTCATTCAATTCCACCAACGATTTATTCGTCTTTTGATTTTGTAGTTGTGTAGTAAGAATAGTATTTTTTGCCAATAACTCATCCCTAGCTGTTCTAATTCTCACTAAATCCTGCTCACTCTTGCTCAATTGTTGTTTCAAACTATCATTTTCATTGACTAGATCCGTCTCCAACGTCTTCTTCAAATCAACTTGGTTCTTTTCCAACTCATTAATTTTGGCAATGTTGGCAGCATTCAATTTCTGACCTTTGCTAATTTGCTCTTGTAATGATTGGTTGTTTTTGAGCAATTTTTTGTAATACACATTATCTTCTAAATCAGCTTCATCAAGATTGTGCAACTTTGTTTCTAGAAAGTTGTACTTTTCTTCAAGACTTTGATTCTCATTTCGAAGAGTAGACAATTGTCGAAGTAATTCTTCATTCTCCAATTTCAATTGCTTAACCTCGGAATGTAGGTTATCCAATTCCTCTGTATCCACTGCTGTGGTACCATTCTGTTCATTCTCAGTTGGTGTAGCTTCTCCATTTGCCGCACTTGGTTTTACTTCACTGTTGCTTCCAGCTTCCTTGTTTGTCTGGCCTTCAGTTTTTATATTTTCACTATTGGGACTCTCTTTTCTACTATCATCAACACGCTTCAAAGTAATTGACTCATCTCTAGACGTCTTGTTTATCAAGTCAAGTAACTCTGATTGTAAAAGTTCCAATTTCTCCGTCAAAGACTGTTTATCCTTCGCTAGGATTTCATTCTGACTCTTAAGTAAACTCACTTGTTTCAACGATACCAAGTCTGAACTGGGTGACACTTTAGATGCAATGGCCTTTGACAACTTGGCCTTGATAGCTTCCAATTTTCCCTCAACTGCATCACCACTGCCACTGCCACTGCCACTGCCACTAACTTCCGACTCGTTAAAAGACACGAGAATGTTTTCATCTTCGCCTATCTCATCAAACAAGTTTATTATTTCTTCATACCACGACGTCAACACGCCAACAATATGCTTCTGTAGCTGCGATTCTTTGGCCAAAGTTTGTACCTCACTTTTCAAATGAAGTACTTGTTGCTTATACTGATTCATTTGTCGCCATATGGCTTCTTTTTTAAAGAAAATTACATCGGCTTGTGTTAATGGTCCCTCAGTGCTCAACTCATCAAGCGGTTTTAGCTTTTTTGCAGCAGGTGGATGCAGCAGGACCAGCAGCAGCGAAACAACTTCCAAAGACCTCTTTTTATCGTTTTCTGTGGCCATAGTTAATGCTAACGTAATGATGTTGGTTGTAAAAAACAAAAAAAAAAAAGTGTAGTAACTGTAAGGCCACCTCAAAGATGCGTTAGCGGTATTCAGTCAACGTGTGAGGATAGGCAGATATATATATATAAAGATATACGCACAAGTAAAATATCCACCAACCAATGATTAACTGAAACTGGAGTAATGTATTGGTGTATGTATTGGTGTTCAAGTCCTGTTGGAAAAGTCAAGTGGAAACGAAGCTTCTTTTTTTTTTTTTTTCTCTTCAGTTGTCTTGTCTTGTCTGTTAAAATGTGCACATTCACACTACCTCTCCCCTTGGCGTGTACTCTTGTGACACTTTAGATTTCTATAGCCTCACACTCACACTCACACACTCACACACTCACACAATAAACAAGAGCACATTGATAGCTCAACACATTCGTCCATGCTTCTTTCTTACTTTTGTAGTTTGTTTAACAGTTCGGTTCAGTGCGTCTCATTAAAGCATGCATTTGCTCTCCGATGCGGTTGTCAAAAATCCTTTCTAACTGCATAGGGTAAGATTATTTGCCATCATGTTAATGCATAAGCCTAGATAAATTAAGTCGCTGGATCAGAATACAGTGAAATGCTTGCTCATTGTCAGTGTCCACATGGTTCTTTTGCCACTTCCCTTCATCTTCTAAAGTACTGAATACCCGAATAGTAAACGTACCTCATAATCGATGCTCCTCTAATGAGGGAATTCTTTTTTCCTGGTTCTTTTCCGTTTTTTTTTTCTTTTTTCTTTTTTCTTTTTGCTTGCTACCAAAGTATGGCGATTAACCGCAGCGAACTTTGCAGATGGCAGTGAAAACGAAGCCTAGTGAAACATAGTTCGTGGTATTCCTGATATCAAGTCGTAAGCATGGCGAAGAAAAGACCTTTTGCCGAGCATACTTTTCAGCAGTCCGTCCCTCGGGGGTGTAAGTTTTTCTCTGGCTGCGTGGTCGCGTGAAATTTGGCACAAAATCCCTGTTATAAAAAAAAAGAAAAAAAAAAAAAAAATAAATCAAAATATGCCCAGGTCGGCAGCACCGCCATTGCTGATGCAACAACAATGCAACTACATACGAGCCTAGTGATTGCTATACTCTTCTTGGTGAGCTCATGCTTTGCCGTTAAGGACTATCTATTCAAGTCTTGTGAGCAGAATGGATTTTGCCATAGAAACAGGCACTATGCTAAGGAAATTACATTGGATCCTAATTTCATATCTCCATACAGTGTCAGTCCCGAAAGTATATCCATTGAAGACAGTATAATCAAAGGTATAGTTGTCAAACAGTTACCTCATATTGACACCAGTGTGGAATTTCCTTTTGAGGTCAGTATCCTTTGCAACAGCTTTCATTTCAAATTGGACGAAAACAGAGAATCCAAGCAGCAAGTTGTAAACCACCAAAGATACAATGAAACTGTTGAATGGGCATTCGTGGATGGTGTGGATACCAATAGAGAAGCAAAATTCAATAAAGATGAGAGATCAATTGATGTATCTTACGGACACAACAAGGTTACAATTGAGTTTCATCCGGTGAAGCTTACATTCTTTCACCGGGGTAATGAGGTATTGGTTGTCAATGACAAACAATTCCTAAACATAGAACACCAAAGATCTAAAGAGGACAATGAGGACAATGTCCTCCCCCAAGAAACCACCTTCAATATGTTTTCAGACAATTTTGCTGATTCGAAAAATGACAAACTTCCACTAGGCCCAGAGTCAATTGGCTTGGATTTTAACTTGAAGGGTTTCAGTAATTTATATGGCATTCCTGAACACGCAGACTCCTTGTTGTTAAAGGATACCCTGGGAAGAGAACCATATCGTTTGTATAATGTTGACATTTTCGAATATGAAACTGACTCGAGGCTACCCATGTACGGATCAATTCCATTATTGATGGCGGTGAATGCACATGAGGCTTTAGGAATCTTTTGGGTCAACAGCGCTGATTCGTATATTGATATTACGAGGCAACAAGACTCAACTGTCCACTGGATGTCAGAAAATGGGGTGTTGGAGTTTGTCATCATTATTGGGGAATCACCACAAAAGGTTAACGAGGAGTATGGAAAACTTACAGGAAACGTGCAGTTGCCAATATTGGCAAGTTTGGGGTATCATCAGTGTAGATGGAACTACAACGATATCAAAGACGTGTTGGAAGTCAGTTCCAAGTTTGATGAATTTGAAATTCCTTATGATACCATATGGTTGGATATCGAGTATGCTGACAACAAAAAGTATTTTACTTGGGATTCAGAAAATTTTGGTGATCCAGCACATATGTTAAAAGTGTTGAATCGTACAGGAAGAAACCTTGCGGTGATTATCGATCCTCATATTAAGACAGGATATGAAGTTAGTGATGCAATAGTTTCGCAAAATCTTGCCATGAAGAACAACGAGAACGAGGTTTATTATGGACATTGCTGGCCAGGTGAGTCTGTTTGGATAGATACTCTCAACCCCAAAAGTCAATCATTTTGGAACGAGTTGCACAAGACATTTATGATTTCAGACGAGCACAAAAATTTGTTTCTTTGGAATGACATGAATGAGCCGTCGGTATTCAATGGGCCAGAGACAAGTGCACCAAAGGACAACTTACACTATGGGCAATGGGAACACCGGTCGATACACAATCTTAATGGATTGACTTACCACGAAGCAACCTACAAGTCATTGATTGACAGGTTGCCAACGCAAAGACCATTCATTTTAACTCGTTCTTATTTTGCAGGTAGCCAGAGAACAGCTGCAATGTGGACAGGAGACAATATGTCCAAATGGGAGTATTTAAAAATATCCATTCCAATGGTGCTCACCTCAAACATTGTAGGTATGCCCTTTGCAGGCGCTGATGTTGGTGGCTTTTTTGGTAATCCCCTGGGCGAATTGCTTACCAGATGGTATCAAGCTGGAATCTGGTACCCGTTTTTCCGCGCACACGCTCACATAGACTCAAGGAGGAGAGAACCGTACTTGCTAGGGGACCCATTTAGATCTTATGTTAAAGACGCAATTAGGTTGAGGTATAAGTTGTTGCCTGTGTTTTATACGAGTTTTCATCAGGCGTCTTTAACTGGAGCTCCTGTTTTGAAACCAGTTTTCTACGATTATAAAGATCTGACAGATGACGGAGTTTATGATATCGAAGATGAGTTCTTTTTGGGAAACTCGGGCATTTTGGCTAAGCCAGTCACCGATGAGGGAGCTAAGCAAGTTTCCTTTGCTGCTCCAAAATTCTCGAACGAAAACTTTTTTGAGTTTACTAATGGGATAGTTAGTGGGAAAGTTTATCATGATCGTCTTTCAGCTGAATTGAGCGATGTTCCCATGTTGTTAAAAGGTGGATCTGTTGTGCCTATGAAGAATAGGTATAGGAGATCGTCGCGATTAATGAGGCACGACCCGTATACATTAGTTGTTGCGTTGGATAAAAACGGCCGCGCAACTGGCAACTTATACGTTGATGATGGCGAATCTTTGAATTCGGAGTACAAATTATTGACATTCATTGTTGACAAAGAGGGCATTTCGTTGTCTTCAACCGGTGACTATGCTTTCTCAGTCAGTATCGAGAAGATAATTATAGTTGGCGCAGATTTTGCGATTGATACAGTTAGTTCAGGAAGAGTAATCAGCGAGTCGGAAAAGATTACAATCGTCGATCCAAAAGAATTTCCAGTCAAGTTTGGTAAAGGGTCGTTGAGCCATGATGAGTTGTAAAGTAAGAGCGATAGGTTAGCTCAAGGAATTGCATTCAATCAGATCAGTCACTATTCAAAAATACAGTTGAGCATCTCATGGTGATATACTGGGGCTACACACACAGTTTGTCTTGTAGCTGTGGCAGTTGTAGAATATCTCTCGTATCTTTCTTCTAATTTCAATCGTCAGTGTTGTTACACAAAACACTCTTGTTTTTGCTTCGTTCTTTCTTCGTCGAACAAAACAAAAAAGAAAAAAAAAAAAAAAAAAACATTAGCCATACGACGAAATTGGTGTGCACACGGATCCAAAACCGTTTCAGTTTACATTTTAGTTTTGAGCTTGGAAACAAGACCAATCACCACATGATACACTGCTAACATCTCCCACTTGCACATCAACAAAGGTCATTACCAGATCCATTTCTTCACCTTGATGCAGAACTATTGAAGAGAACAAAACAACAACCCAAATTCCCTACTTGACATTTACACTTTTGATCTTAAAACTCACTACTAATATGAGTTCACTCGACAAGCCCATTGCCCCGAACTCGACCCTCGCAACGACAGCAAGCTCAAACCAGAGCGGGTCTAACGACTTTGTCAAGAAGCTATTTTTGATGTTGCAGGAAGACGACTACAAGGACGTTGTTAGATGGACGCAGAGTGGTGATAGCTTTGTTGTCATAAATACAAACAAGTTCACCAAAGATATACTACCACGCCATTTCAAACATTCCAATTTTGCAAGTTTTGTACGACAGTTGAACAAGTATGACTTTCATAAAGTGAAGATCCCCAACGAGGCGAAACTGACGTATCCGTACGGCGAAGATGCTTGGGAGTTTAAGCATCCGGATTTCAAAATGAATGATCGCGTCTCCTTGGAAAACATCAAGCGAAAGGGTCCTTCGAGTAAAAAGTTTACCCGACAAGTTCCTAACGGGAACAAGACTAGTTCAAGAGCCAACGCAGCAGGTATCATCAAGCACGAAGAACTGAGAGAGGCCAGTGAAAGCGGAGCAAAGGGTGCAAGCGCAGCAGAAGCGGCTGACGAAATTGATGTCGGGTACTACAATGAGCGCATTAGTCAACTTAATTCTGGTCAAAACAAGTTGAGAGATCAGATAAATCAGGTCAAAGATGCAAACCAAATGTTGAATCAAGAGATAAACATATTGCAAAGAAAATATCAGACACTAGTTGAACACATTGTATCCATAAACTCATTCAATGAGAGATATTACCGATCAATTGGTGTGTTGGTTAATTCCTTAGCACAAGCAGGCATCAAACTCCCGCCCTTGGATTTCCCGCTCCCTAATACGGGTCCATTCCAGTTGCAAGAACCAAACTCGAGCTCCTCGTCATTTCCATTGACGCTGAGTTCCATGCCGGCCTCGACTCTACCTAGTATATCGCAACATTTACAGCTGCAATCACCTCGAGTCAACAATTTACTGTCGCCATTGGTCCCATCTGCCCAAACAGGGTCCCCGCGGTTGCCAATACTTCAAGCAACTCCAGCGGCAAATGCACAGACGTCCTTACTCCATCAGAATAATCGCACCTTATCCATACCTGGGGGCAGACCTGCGCCAACTTCCTTTGCGGCAACAAGTCCCATAAGTGGATTGGCCTCTTTGAGCCGACTGCTGTCCATTCATCAACTTTCACAACCTTCGTTCCCTATAGATAAGTTTCCAACGGAAGCAGCAGAGGCAAGCGCTGCATCCACTCTGCGCAAGCAAAGTGGGGGTGATAACAGCAATCAAAACTCGCCAGCCAGCGATGGCAATGCTCTCAGTGGTAAGCGTCAGCGTCAGGGCCAGAGCTCAATTGATGGCACAAACAATAATCATCCTCCTACATCCGGTGATTTTGTTCAACCGTCTCCATCCAATAAACCGTTATCTCCAATGACGAGCACATCTGCTTCCCCCAGTGGTACCGTCCTTCCACAAATCATCACCACATCCATCCCTAACCCCAAATTTCATGTTCTTTTGGTTGAGGATGACAACGTGTGTATTCAGTTGTGCAGAAAATTTTTGGTCAAGTATGGGTGCCAAGTCACTGTTGTAACAGATGGCCTCAATGCGATATCCACCGTGGAAAGCACCAAATACGACTTGGTTTTGATGGATATTGTTATGCCTAATTTAGATGGAGCCACAGCAACTAGCGTGATTCGATCATTTGATACCAGGACCCCAATTATTGCCATGACGGGTAACATTGAAGACAACGATTTGGTTACATATTTGCAAAATGGAATGAGTGACATCTTGGCCAAGCCATTCACGAAGGACGACTTGTACTCGATCCTAGCGAAACACTTACTAAAAGAGGAGAAAAGCGACGAAGAGCCTACAAGTAAAAAGCAGAGAGTAGAATAATAATTTATGTAGTGAGTCTATGTAGTGCCAAGTCTGAAAATGAATTTCCCCATGGGTCATTTTTGTTGAAATTGTGTTTGTAACGAACAATATCCACATGCTTGAAGTAAACGGAGTCAAAGTTGTATACAATATCTGGCTCTTTAAACTGCTTTCTCCTTCTATTTTTCGATACTTTTGTAAACCCATCATCGGACTCCAAACCTTGTAAGTATTGCACCAATATAGCCATACCAGGGTACAACTCAGCCAATTTCTTCTTTGTTAATCTGTCTGTGTGGGCAATTGCATCATTTCCTAAGAAGCAAACTGGTTTCTCTGTGTTTAGCACCATCTCCATTGCCTCAAGTGGTAAATGGGGTATATAGAAAAGAACACTCTCATCCTGCCGAAGGTTGAACTTTTGCTCAATTTTGTAACCCCCAAACAACTCTTTATCCTCTTTTGTGAATGCTGGATCGTAGATGGATATTTCTGTGACTCCCAAGTACTCAATCAACTCTAGTAGCAATGCGTATTGATATCTAGCGTCCGAGCTTTGCGACGGCGACCCCAAAGCAAGACATCGTATACATTTGAAAGAGCCATTTATTGTCGCCTTGAGTTCATTGAAAAATTCTGACTTTCTGATGACACTCCTGTTCTCTTCAATCTTTAGTTGCAATCTCTCCATTCGGTTTAGTTCCGTGGGAAATGCCGCTGATTGTCGAAAAGAAAAGGAAAAAAAAAAAAAAAAAAAAAAAAAATTGTTTCCCAAAGGGCATCTCAAACGTGCTCTTTCCTGTTCATTCTGATGAGCTATCTCGTCTAGATCATCAACAAACAAAACATATATATTTCCAAGCCACGTTGTCGCTGATTATTGAAATGCGTAAGTGCAAGATCTTTGTTGGATCATCGCATCCAGAGTTGGGCCAATTGGTCTGCGAGAGGTTGGGCGTGGAGCCGGCACCGTGCACCTTGAAGAAGTTTAGCAATGGAGAAACCTCGGTTCAGATTGGTGTTAGTGTGAGAGATGAGGATGTCTACATTATTCAAAGTGGATCCTCAAACATAAATGATCACATCATGGAGCTTTTGATTTTGATTAGCGCCTGCCGTGGTGGAAGTGCAAACAAGATTACCGCTGTTATCCCTCAGTTTCCTTACAGTAAGCAAAGCAAGATGAAGAAACATAGAGGTGCTATTACCGCCAGGATGTTGGCAAACTTATTGGTCATGGCTGGAGCTGACCACGTTGTGAGTATGGACCTTCACGCTAGTCAAATGCAAGGGTTTTTCACTGTTCCTGTGGATAATTTATTTGGTGCTCCAACTTTGGCAAGATGGATCCGTCACAACATTGAGTCGTGGGAGACGTCTGTTGTTGTGTCGAAAAACCCTGGTGGAACCAAAAGAGTCACTGCTTTGGCTGACAGTCTAAAGATCAATTTCGCAATGATTCACACAGATAGAAGAAGAACTCAGGACGAATACGCCAAGAAAAAGGCTTTGAAAAGGGCAAAGATTGTCAATGATGAAGGCGTTGAAGCAGATGGAGAGGACAATATTGTCAATGAATTGCAAACCGCGCGAATTGTTCAGGGCCATGTTGTAGATGATGATTATCAATGCAAGGACTCAAAAGTCAATGATGAGAATTCAAGCCACTTGACCAACTCAAACATAATTGATAGTGATGTTTTGGGTGGATCATATGATGCTGCAAATTCAGATGACGAGGACGAGCCATTGGTCGAGGAAAAGTTGATTACGTTGGTGGGTGATGTAAAGGACAAAGTTGCCATCATATTGGATGACATGATTGACAAGCCAAACTCGTTCATTGCCGCTGCAGAACATTTGAGGATAAACTGTGGTGCCAAAGCTGTTTACGTCGTTGGTACACATGGTGTGTTCAATGATTCCTGCTTGGAGCGTTTAACTGATTCCAAATGCATTGATAAAATCGTGGTGACAAATACCTATCCTATCCCAAAAGAGCAGATTGAACAGCACAAGGATAAGCTCGTGGTCATTGATGTATCTCCGATTTTTGCTGAGTGTATTAGAAGAGATCACTTTGGAGAGTCCATTTCGGTACTATTTGACTCGTTGGTAGCTATAGATTAGTTTAAGGAGGAGGGCTGTATGCAATTCATTTATAATTTTTTTTTTTTTTTTTTTTTTTTTGAAAAGCATAAGGAGACGATTAGGTATAGTGTCTCTTGAGATAATCTAATTTCAATCTATAAACATACTAGAGACCACCTATTGCAATTGAGCAATGGTGTCGTCCACTGATTTTCTCAAATCAATAAACTTGAAACCCAAAATCTTTCTTGTCTTTTCGTTGTTGATGATACTTTCACTATCTTCGAACTTGGGTCCCTTTGACTTGTCCAATTCAGGTAACTCTGGTTTCAACTTTGGGAAATCCTCAGCAATTATATCGTAAATCTCCCCCGAGTTGAATGGAGCATCAGCTAAGAGCAATCTTTGACCAATTGCTTCCTTCTTCTCAAATGCCACGATATGAGCTTTTGCAACATCTCTAACGTCAATAAAGTATCCAACGTATTGTTGTGGTTCCTCCTTCTTTTTACCGGCAGTCAATATGCTGTTGATGATTTCATTAGAGGTGTTCAATTTAGACTTGTCTTTAACCTCGAAAGCTTGTGGTCCAAGCACATAAACGGGATTAACAACGGTGATCTCCCATTTTGGCTTGTTTTCCTCCGCAAACTTCCAAACTGTCTTTTCGGCGTGCTTCTTTGATCCAATGTATCCAACAAAAGGATTTGCTTTTGATTGGTCGTAGGTGATTGGATTCCAAGAACTCTCGTTAACCTCCTTGCCCGGAGTAACCAAATCGGCAAACCCGGCGACAGCAGCATATGACGAGGTGACAACCACTCTTTGAACATTTTTACCATATTCCTTGATAGCATTTAAAGCATTTGTTGTGCCCTCGATAGCAGGCTTCAATAAGTCCCTTTCAGCATCATGGACTTCAAAAGTGAAGGGAGAAGCGGTGTGCAAAAAGACAGTGACCTCTGGGTGAGCTTTCAATGCTTCGTCAAATGCACCTTTTGCTCCAATATCTTTCACAATAACATAACTGAATAAGTCTGATTTGAGTCCAGCAGACTTGAGCAAAGATTTCAAGTTTTCACCCTTTTCTTCAGATCTGACTGACCCAATGGTTTTGTAGCCGGCCTCTAATAAAAGCTTGACAATGTGTTGAGCAATGAATCCTGTAGCTCCACTAATGAATACAACGTTTTCTGATGACATGTTTGTTGATGGGAAGGAGAAGGAAAAATCTCTATTTTCTCAAGAGAAGTTGCTGTCTTTTTATATTCAAATTGTGGCTGCAAAGTATAGTTGCTGTATTTCTCGGCCGAGATAGTCCGGCCGAGCAATTTCAGGTTTTGGACCCGTTATTTTTCAACACAACAAGAAAAATCCGATTATTCTGGAAACATGATTGCAGATGATCTCGTAGTTGTGGAGAGTGTTGTGGCTATAGCCTCATGTTTCTTGAAACACTCTCCTCGTTTTTGTGCTTCTTTCAAACAGTAAGCCACAGGGATGTGCCACATTCAATAATGAGAAGCAAGCACAACTGGCAAAAATAAGAGCACACACAAGTTGTAAAAGTTGATTCTTTAGGCTTTACTCTGTAACAAAAGCGTAGAGTGAGTACAGCATGCATTTGTTCAGAATCATTTGAGGCAGAACACATTAGGTGTGATTGTATAGTTTGCAAATACGTTGTGTTGAATTGTCCAAAATTTCAACACAAATTTACAGCAAATGATTCAGGCCGTCAGCAGTACTTCCAAAACAACATCGTTGTTGTCAATGAATGCGCTGCTACTCAACGTCTTATTTTGTCATTTGTGCTTTGACGGTCTTAGTTGAATGTGTAGTCTCGGGAAGTCTAATTAGTGCACATCCCAATACAAAAATATCTCGCGTTTTGATCACAAGCTTGAACAAGACTTTTAGAACCAGCAAAACCTTTCAATGAGCCAACTGGCAACTAACAATGACCCTTATAGCGACTACTACGAGGAGTATGCGGCTAAGTTTACCAAGTTCATGACATTCAACCCCACCACCTACCACACTATCATCCATTTTAAATCAGTGTTGGAAAATAACAATTTCCAATATCTCCCCCAATCGAAACCAATAGAACAACTAAGTCCAGGATTCTACTACACCAGTCGATCTGATCAATGCTTGGTTGCATTTGTTAGAGGTGCAAAGTGGAAGCCACTGAAAGGTACATGTTTTGTGGGCAGCCACTGTGATGCGTTGAGTATTAAATTAAATCCGAGGGGACTGTTTAGGGAAAAGATACACGGGTATGAGTTGCTTGGTGTTGCACAATATTCGGGCAGCCTAAACAAAAACTGGCTCAACAGGGACTTAGGTTTAGCAGGCGCAGTCTTGGTACGTGACTCAAAGACTGGCAAGATATCCCGAAAGTTGATCAACTCTTATCCCACTCCAATTGCCTTCATCCCTGCATCGGAATATCTTGGTGAAGATGAGCTGTATAACAGGCAAACACAAATGGTGCCGGTTTGCTCTTATTCTAGTGAAGATTTGGTGCCTACAGAGGAGGAAAAGCAGTCCAAATTTTACAAACAGCATTCGTTGAGTTTGCTTAGATATGTATCGAAGTTATCAGAAACCCCCATATCTTCCATTGTGGACTTTGATTTAGACTTGGTTGACGTTCAGCAAAGCGCTAGAGGCGGCCTCGAGAGTGAATTTATATACCTGGCGAGTTTGGATGACAGACTATGTGCATTTGATTCTGTGTATGGATTGGTTGAGTTTAGCCAACAGATTGTTGACATTGATAATTATGACAGTCTTGTTGGTGTTTATTTAGCAAACAATGAAGAGATCGGTAGCTTGACGTCGACTGGTGCGTATGGCGGGTTTTTAACTGACAATTTGAAATCAATCGTATGTGACAACACAAGCAAGCTTCAAACTGAAGAGTCAATACAAAGGCTTCTCAAAAGCACAGTTTTCCTATCAAGTGACGTGACGCATGCATTGAATCCAAACTTCAAAGACATATACTTGAAGAATAATTACCCTTTACCCAATGTGGGACCCTCAGTAAAGTTTGATTCAAACGCCCATGTGTTGAGTGATTCCTTGGGCAAAGAATTTTTAGATAGAGTGATCAAGAACATTCAAGGGGTCAAGCTTCAGGAGTTTCATATTAGAAACGACTCAAGGTCTGGAGGAACCATAGGTCCCATCATGTCAAACTCGACGCGAGGATTAAACGGTGCAAAACTCATAGTTGACGTTGGCATGCCGATATTGAGTATGCATTCAATAAGGAGTGTGATGGGGTACAAAGATGTGGGTATTGGTATTAGATTCTTCAAAGAGGTGTTTATCAAGTGGAAAGACATTATAGAAGAGATGAATATTTAGCGCTACCAGATAGGCATAGAAAAATGCAGAACCGCATAGAAATTTCCACACTCTCTCATATATTTAATTCACCCTGTTTTACTGAGTTTTACTCTACACTGAGCAATTCACTATCGAAGCATGAGAATACCTTCGTCATTAATAAGGCGCAGCTTATTCCATAAACGTCCAGTTCAAGTGAAGCCACTCTTTGCATCCAGATCTTTCCACTCCTCAATAAAACGGCTCATCGATTACGATCCGTATCAGATCTTGGGTATAGAGAAGTCAGCGGATGCAAAGCAGATAAAAAAGGCATACTATGATTTGGTCAAGAAATATCATCCTGATGTGAACAAGGAAAAGGACGTGGAGAAGAAATTTCACAAGATACAACAAAGTTATGAAATTTTGCGAGATAAGGAAAAGAAGTCACAGTACGACCAATTTGGCCCTAGTGCATTTGACGAAAATGGGAATCCAAGCCCATTTGGTGGTGCAGGTGGTGGTGCAGGTGGTGGAAATCCTTTCGCCGGTTATGGTAGAGCAAGTGGTGGTAACCCCTTTTCTGGTATGGGATTCGATTTCGAAGATTTATTCAGGGAAGCATTTGCTGGGGGAAGGGGTGCAGGTGGTAGAGGCGGTGGTGGTGGTGGTGGTTTTGGCGGCAGAGCTCACTTTGTCACTGAACACGTTGGTGATAACGTCGAGGTTTTGAAACTGATACCTTTCAAGGATAGCATATTTGGAAGCAAGGTCACAATCAATTACAAAGTGGTTGACTCGTGTGGTACATGTAACGGCAGTGGTTTGAAAAAAGGAGCCAAAAAGAAAACTTGTCCTACATGCCATGGATCTGGGCAAACAACTCATGTCATGGGTGGTTTCCATATGGCTTCGACTTGTCCGACTTGTCAAGGTACGGGTGTTTCCATCTCTAGATCTGATGAATGCGGCACGTGTCATGGAAATGGGGTCCAAGAAGTTCCGAAATCAACCACTATTGATATCCCGCCAGGTATAAGCGACGGCTCTAGGCTCCGTGTTCCAGGAGCTGGTGATGCCCCAATGGTGACAAAAGATGAATACAATCAAGTTCGCAACGGTGATTTGATTGTTAGAATCAATGTTCAAAAGGACCCAGTATTTAAACGAGAAAGTAACGATTTGGTGGTGACTCAGGAGATTTTGATGACAACAGCAGCCTTGGGAGGAGAAATTGTTGTGCCTACTTTGGATGGACAGAAGATTAAGTTGAAGGTCAGGCCAGGTGTTCAATCGGGTAGGAGACTAACCATACCAGAGAGAGGTGTGCCCATCAACAGAAACTTGAACAATAGAGGTAATCTAGATGTGGTGATAAATGTGAAAACGTTGGTACCAGAAAATCCAACCCAAACAGCATTGCTCGAAGCATTGGCTGATGCTTTCAATGACAAGCTTGCAAATAGAACGGATGTGGATTGGCAGCATGAACTTGAGGAGAATTCAAGTGATGAGAAGTACCAAGAGGTTGACGAGAAAGACTTGCATCCGTCTAAATTGGCGAGGATTGGAAAGGTCTTGGGTAAGTTTTTCAACTTTGATGCTGATAAACTGAAGAAGGACAATAACGAGAAATGATAAATTAACTTGTACATAGAATCTGTATTTAAATTATCGTTTAAGATTTTAATTCCTCGATAGTTTTCAAGAGCTCTTTACCGTCATCGGCAGTCTTGACTTTGACCACAAATGTTTCAATTTTGTTGTCGCTGCTGAAAACGGGGATCCGAACTAAGGACCCATTCCCCATAGAGCTGTATGAGACATCCTTGGATAACAAGGTGTTTAATAAAACACGAAGACTGCCGTCTGCTCTGATTACTATCCTCGACTTTGATGTATCTGTATTTCGTAAAACCTTTAGTTCACCTAGTCCTTTATTTATGTATGGATTGGAAGTGTTTGAAGAATCGAATTCCATCAACTTGGCCCTAATCGTGAACTTGGTTTCCTCGTTTTCCTCTCCCGAATGTACTTCCTTCTTTTCGTTCATCTGTGCAACTGGAGTAAAATTGCCCTCCACTTCATGCTCCTCTACTTTGTCAGCTTCGACTTTCTCATCCTCTTTGCCGGTATCTTTTTTCTGGCCCCACTGAAAGCCAGTAGTACCTAATCCACCAAATGGATTGCTGGCTGGAGCTGTATCTGGTTTTGTGCCTCCAAAAAGGTTATTTGTTGGAGTCGTAGCAGAGGCGCCGGTCTTTTGACCAAATGCAAATACCGGTTTGTTTCCAGAGTCTGAGCCGTCTGTAGATTTTTTATTTTGGTTAAACAAGTTGCTTGAGAATGGTGTGCCAAACCCTTTGGACTCAGAGGTTGTACTTGCCCCAAATTGAAATGGGGATTTGGATGTGTTCAGCTCGATCTGCTTGTTTATTCCAGATGTTGTTCCTCCAGACACGGCATTGGTTGCATTTTCAGATCCAACCAGTGGATTTTCTTGCTTTGCTCCGAAGTTGAAACTTGGTTTGGGGGAGGAGTTAGTGTCTCCTCCAAATCCGGAAAAGACTGAACCAGTGGTGGCAGACGTTGAGTTTTGATTTGTGTTTGCACCAAAGCTGAACGCGGATGATGGTTTTTGTAAGGGGGTGGTTCCAGATGCTGCTTGACTAGATGCAAAGTTGAATGGTCCGCTTGTGTTTGTTGAGGAGGTGCTTTGTACATTTGTAGAATTTTCTACTGGTTTTGCTCCAAAGTTGAAGCCTGAGGTAGGCGCTGATCCAGTGGTGGAAGGCGTTGATTGTTGACCGAATGTGAACAGCAGTGCGGGCTTGTTTGTTTCTGAGGACGCATTGTTTCCTGAATCTGTTGCACCCTTAAGCTTGAATACGCTATCTTGAATAGGCTTATTGAAGTTGAATGTTGGTCCTTTGATGGGGACATCATCGTCAGAGTCGTCAGAGTCCTTGGCATTCAATTTGGCAATCTTTTTGGGGTCAAAAGTGAATGGAGACGAGGATGAGGATGAGGATGGTTTTTGGGTAAGGGTGAATTTTGGGCCCTCAACTTTAACTTCCTTCGTCTGATCTTTTTCGTCGGCTTCACTATCGCTACTTGACTGGTCTTCCTGAATCTTATCCTGGTTCTTCGATGCTGGAGCTGTGGCTGGAGCTGACGATGTTGGTCCACCCTGTGCGCTTCCGCTCTTTATTTCCTTGTAGTAATTGATATACTTTTCAGCAATTGGGGTAAGATCAGCGATAGCATTCTCCTTATTGAATTCGTTTATCTTGTTTACAAAGTTTAGATTCAATGCTCTAATCTTGTTTGCATCGTCATTAGCCTTTAGAGGAGTAGCAGTTGGTGCACTTTTAGTAGATGGATTGAATTGGAAGGAGGAGGTCAGTGGTATCAGAAACGTGGATTTTGTAGTACTGCCATTACCGTCCCCTAGTTTCCTTCTTGGTTTGAGTATCTTTCTCGTGGCCAAGACCAGCGAACTTGCTTGCACTGGGCGCTGTTCATCGTCATCAGACACTTCTTCGTGAAATGCTTCTCGCGTGATTTGTTCAGTCGCTTGTCTTTTTGTCATGACTTGATACTGTATGTACTTTGCGATGAGAGAGTAGGGTAAAGTGATGTGATGTTTTTACAACTGCTTGGTAAAAGAAGTGCGCTACCTATACTTGGTGAACTCACAATCGGAAAGTACACACTTTTTGCTGAAATGTGATGAATGTAGACATGGACTAAGCTGATTAGGATAGATTTGTCAACAGGACGTGCCACTGTGCTAGCCCCACGGTCATGCCTTGCAGAATCAGAACCAACGCTATTTTGCATGTGTTTGTAGCCCTAGTCACGTGTACTCACTGGACGCCTTTTCCACACTTTTTTTCTTGCGCATTGTGAGAACACCCCCCCCCGTCTCTCTCCAAAGACTGGGACTGGGTAAGAAAAAAAAAATTAAAACAATCAAGAGAGAAGCATTTTGGAAAAAAAAGGCTCGTATTACATTTGATATCTTTAGACCAACCATAAAAGTATGTTGAACCAAGAGATGATATGTGTGATATTGGATTAGAGAGGAGAAACATCGAGGGTATAGTTGGCCGCTGTTGTCGCATGTTGTCCGTTGCCCCCGTTCCGTGGCTCCCTCATCCCAATATCGACCTCGATTTTGAAGATCCACAAATACTAACTGCAATTTTCTTAGAATGGCACCAAAGATTCAACAAACCAAAGCTGCTAAGGCCGCTGCCGCTTTAGCTGGTGGTAAGAAAGGTAAAAAGAAGTGGAATAAAGGAAAGGTTAAGGACAAGGCTCAACATCTCGTCATCTTGGACCAAGAAAAATACGACAGAATCTTGAAGGATGTCCCAACTTACAAATACGTATCTGTATCAGTATTGGTTGATAGATTGAAGATTGGTGGTTCCCTTGCTCGTGTTGCTTTGAGACAATTGGAAAGTGATGGTATTATCACCCCAGTATTGAAGCACTCGAAACAATACATCTACACTCGTGCTCAATAAGCTAAGTAGTTGGGTATAACGACCTTTATATTGATCATGTAATAAAAACAAAACACCTCATTCAGAAATTCGTTGATTGTAAAATATATATTTCTATCTCTATAGGAGGGTGGAAACAATTTACTGGAAATTTTTCATCCCGACACCAACAGTGCAAAATGAGAAGACAGTTGTTATACTTTAAAAGATCGTTTTTCGGATCGTCAAAGCCACAGACATATAGCATTAGCAGAGTTCTCAATGGGTCCCCGCAGCAACTATACAAGATAGTCAGCGAGGTCAATAACTACAAAGATTTCGTACCGTTTGTTGAGGATTCGTTTGTATCGAGTAGAGATGCGCAACAGCAACCTACCAAAGCAGGATTAAAGGTTGGATGGAAGGATATCACAGAGAAGTTTGAGTGTCTGTTGGCGTGTCAAGAGAATGAACGGGTGCATGCAAGAAGTTTACAATTGGACTTGTTTCATGAGTTGGAAACGGAATGGAAATTCAAAACCGCCAATGGCGATAAGTGCAGAGTCGACTTCACGTTGTTGTACAGATTCAAAAACCCTTTATATGATCGACTTAGCTTCATGTTTGCACCGCAAGTAACAGAGATAATGATTGGAGCTTTTGAAAACAGGCTTCAACAATCGAGGAAACAATCTCGACTACAAAAGTTATAGAATATTCATAGAGTCTCGATAGACAAAAAAAAAATGATGTGCATTAATGTGTCGCTTCTCTTGTTGGTGATTATCATCCAATGCGTTTGGACTATAGATGTGAACCCACTACCCCAGCCACAAAGAGCGGATTGGTTTGGGGACGGTTATATTAGTATTGATTTGGAACTGCTTTACATAGATATCGACAGTGAATTAGTTGAAAATGCGCTTGAAAGAATGGTGGAGAATGTCAAAAGGGTCAAGTGGACTCCGTACGAGTACAAGCCTAGTAGTGGGTTATATGATACTTACTCGTTGGTGACCCCTCCCCTTGTACATGTTGAGATTGTCGACTACAATGCAGAGTTGCAGCTTGGTGTTGATGAATCGTACGACTTGAATGTTTCGGAAAATGGAATTGCAATAACTAGTGAAACTGTTTGGGGAGCATTGCATGCGTTCACTACACTCCAACAGCTAATCATCTACAAGCACGGTCGCTACATGTTGGAAAGATCGGTCCACGTTCAAGATTATCCGCATTTCCGCCACAGAGGCATAATGATTGATGCGGCGCGAAATTTCCTCCCTGTGGATTCTATCCTCGAGCAAATTGATATCATGTCGTTGGTTAAAATGAATGTTTTGCATTGGCATTTGGTAGATTCCCAGAGTTGGCCGTTGATTTTAGAGTGTTGCCCAGAAATGCTGAATGATGCATATTCGAAACTGGAACGGTATACAATCAAAGATTTACAGCGTGTGCAAAAATACGCCAGAGAAAGAGGTGTCCGGGTTATACCAGAAATTGATATGCCTGGACATGCCAGGGCCGGTTGGAAACAGGTCGACCCATCGCTTGTAAAGTGTGGGTGCAAATTTTGGAATGGCTTTGCAGTGGAGCCACCCCCAGGTCAGCTCGATGTTTTAAACAACAAAACCTATGCTGTAATACGCAATGTTTATAATGAGCTAAGTGATGTTTTCACTGATGCGTATTTTCACGTGGGAAACGACGAATTGCAGAAACTGTGCTACCCACAAGAATGGTTTAATAACCAAACATTGAGTGACATCACAAAAGGGTACCTCACTTCAGTGCTTCCCATTTTCAACAGTGTCAGAGGTCGAAAGTTGATTATGTGGGATGATGTGCTTACTTCGGAGGCGGCTGTTGCCAATATCCCCAAGAATATCACATTACAAGTGTGGCACGAACCTTCCAATATCAAAACCATAATCAGCAAGGGGTATGATGTAGTAGTGTCTCTGGCAGACCATTTGTACCTCGACTGTGGATACGGTGGATTTCTTACAAATGATTTCAGGTACGTTGACTCCCCTGAAAATGATGATTTCAACACGGGTCAGGCAGGAAGTTGGTGCGGTCCGTATAAAACCTGGCAACGAATTTACTCGTTTGACTTTTTGCGAAACTTGACTGACACGGAAAAGGAAAAGGTATTAGGGGCTGAAGCAGTTTTATGGTCAGAGCAAGTAGATTTTACGGTGTTGACAGGCAAGTTGTGGCCGAGATCAGCTGCTTTGGCAGAGTCACTATGGGGTGGGAATAAGGATGAAAAGGGATTGAAGTTGTACGACATGAGTCTGAGGATCCTTTTGTTTCGGGAGTTTGTAGTAAGGCTTGGTCATTATGCGTCTCCTTTGGCACCAAAGTATTGCTTGTTGAATCCACACGATTGTGACTTGCAAAATGTATAAAGAAGTAATTTTCTTTTTTTTTTTTGATGCGAAAATAAATTAAAAGTGTAAGATTATCCCGTTAATGGCATCGGAAATAAACACAGGTTTGGAACAAGCACTACAGTGGTTGACAGACCCACAAGAGGAGAGCTTTGAGCAATGTTTGTCTAGATTGTCAGGCTTGATCAAAATTTCAACAACCCTTCTGGTGCAAAGCTTAGATGCTGTTGAGACTGCGTTGCGATATGTCCCTCAAAATGAAGTCCACCAATTGCGAGTCTACAGAGGAATTCTCTTGGTTATTAGGAACCTTTCACCATCGCTCAATGTTGATTACTTTCCACTTGTGATTGTAAGCTTCCAAAGGGTGTGGCCTATGGATGTGAATGAGTGGGTTAGTAAAATACGTCTAGTGTACTGGGAGATATTGGCCAATTTTCAGAGAAATCAGTTCGTGGAGCAAATCAACATTTTGTTTGGTTGGAGCACGGTGGAGTTCATTTCTCCCGTAATTCACTTTCTTTTCAGGCAATTCTACACTGAGGATATAGAAACGACCAATGAAAACCTACTTAATCTACTAAAAATCAAGGAGAACCATGTTTTGAAGACAGTGCACCAATTGTACTTGCGAGTAGATTTTGAAAAGGTTGACCATGACTCAAAGATGTTGATACATCTTCTCTACGATATTATCACACATGAAAGTTTTGCAAAATGGATTGATCTGCAGAACGAGGAAGAAAAGATTACATGGTTGGAGCTTGGTGCAGTCATTGTCCAGACTAAAGACGACTGGAACGCTTTCGAGTTGGTTGGATTACTAGTCTGGGTAGAATCAATATTTTTGTCATGCTCACCAAAGCTTACTCCAGAGACTATACACAACGAGCAATTGGAGCGCATATTGTCGAATCTGTTGCAAATCTGTTCTGAACTTGCAAAGTTTAAACCAACAGTTCAATTTTTCGAGCATAGTTCAGCCTTTTTACCTCGGCTAATGGATGTATTTAGAATCGTTCATGAGAATGTCAAGCGTGTCACCATGAAGTCAAAGATCGAGGAGTTAGTCTTATACACCCACGTCAAATCATACATTATCATCATCCTATCCTACTTTTGCTACAA
The DNA here is from genome assembly GCF_024610275.1 of Lodderomyces theae. Lineage (NCBI taxonomy): Eukaryota > Fungi > Ascomycota > Pichiomycetes > Serinales > Debaryomycetaceae > Lodderomyces > Lodderomyces theae. The sequence goes on along the minus strand of NW_026261386.1, from coordinate 12,660 downwards.
GTCGTTTAAAAACCAAGAGCTAGTTAGAGAATTGGGTGGTTTGTCCCTAGTTTTATCAAATTGTGTTATTGACGAGAATAACCCATTCATTAAAGAGCAGGCAATACTTTGCGTGAAATATCTTTTAGATCAAAATCCAACCAACCAACAGTTTGTCGCAAACCTAGAGGCAAAAAAGACAGTGGATGACAGTGTTTTACAAGAAGTTGGGTACAAGGTGGATATTGTCGATGGTAAGGTAAATATACACAAACGTGATTAGAATTTTAATTCGTCCTTGATGGCTTGCTTCACTTTTTCGATACTTGGCTCATCAATGAGCTTGATTCTCTTTTCCTTTGTGCTCAATTGTTTCAACTCTTCTGGTAACACATCTTTTTCAAAAGAGTAGCCGTCGAATTCTTGGAGAGCTTTGTTCACAACCTCGGAAAATTTGGCGGGGTGGGCAGTTGAAAGTGAAATATACTGTACTGGCTCTGTATCTTTTTCAATAAATCTGTGTGATGTCTTGACACCTACAGAAGTGTGTGGGTCTATGACGTACTTTTCCGAGCTGTTTGAATAAACATGTTTAATTGTCTCAATGGTGGCCTCGTTGTCTACTCTGTCTGAATCAAAAATGTCACGAGCTTTTTCCACCACCTCCTTTGGGGCGGTAAACTTGCCATTTTCTTTCAACTGCTTCATCCAGTCATTCAAAACAGCACCTGCCTTTTCGTCATTTCCTCCAGTAACGTTATCTCTAATCAAATACCACAACAATCTTTCAAAATTGGATGAGATTAAAATATCCATAGCAGGTGAATAGGTGGCCTTGACTCCAACCTCTTGTTGCTTGGCGTATTCCCCTGATTTCATGAATCTATCCAATATATCATTTTCATTTGTTGCAATGATCAATTTGTCTGCGGGTAATCCCATCTTGTAGGCGTAATAACCAGCCAAAATGTCCCCAAAGTTTCCTGATGGAACAACAAATCTGATTTTCCCTTGAGCTTGCTTTTGCAATTGGAAAAATGAGTAAAAATAGTACGTTTGTTGAGCGAGGATTCTTGCCCAATTGATGGAGTTAACGGCACCGACGTGGTACTTGTCATTGAACTCCTTGTCTCCAAAGATCAGTTTCACGATATCTTGGCAGTCATCGAAAGTTCCTTTGACGGATAATGTGTGCACATTGGAATCCTCTACCGTGGTCATTTGTTCCTCTTGGATAGGACTTATTCTACCAGTAGGGTACAAGATGAAAACGGAAACGTCCTTTTTACCTCTCAATCCGTAAATTGCAGCCGATCCGGTATCGCCAGAGGTGGCACCAACAACTGTGATGATATCCCTTGGTTCCCCTTCAGCCTTTTTGCTGTTTCTTCTTGTCAAAAAGTATTCAAACAAGTTTCCCACGAATTGCAAGGCCACATCTTTGAATGCATATGTGGGACCGTGGAACAACTCCAACAAGTACAATTTGTTATCGAGCTTTTTCAATGGGGTGACATCAGCTGATCTGAAAGTTGAATAAGAGCGTTTTATCAAATCCTTCAAATCCACATTTGGGACCTCCTTTTCACTAATGTACAATCTCATTATCTCGAATGCCAATTCATTAAACGACAAGTTTTTCCAAGTGTCAAGGAAGTTGGATGGTAAACTTGGAATTTCTGATGGCAAATAAAGACCTCCATCAGGTGCCAAACCTGTCATTACCACATCCTCAAACGACAATTCTTCTGGCTTGTCAGACCTGGTTGATCTGTATACTTGGGACGACATTGGTGACTTAAACGTTGGAGATCTATCGATAAATTTTTTGGTTGTTTTTTTTTTTTTTTTTCTCTTTCTCTTTCTTTTTTTTTTTTTCTTTTTCTCTTTCGTTTTTGGCCAAATTTTTCACCGAAATACATTCGAATGAGTCACTGGAGGATCATGTCACGGATATGCCGACTCCGGGTGACATTTAATCAACTCCGCTCGTTCCACTGTGTGTCTGTTCGCTTATCGACGTTTGTTTCTCCAACAACACCGTACTCTGACAAGTACTACAAACCCATTATCACTGAAGGTGCGGCTGGATTTGACAAGTTGGTGATTCCCAAAGATTTCCGTGCAGATAATCAAAGTTTGACGACTGAGAGCCAAGAGAAGTTGGCGGAGATTGTTGGCACGTTTGATGCGGAGATTTCTGCAGTGGTGGGATACGGATCAGGGATTCTTCCGCAAAACGGGTACGACAAGCCAGATAAGGAGAAGCAATTGGATTTCATTTTCCTAGTTGAGGATACTGGTAAATTCCATAAGGAGAATTGCAAGCAAAATCCTTCACACTACTCCACCGGGTCACAGACTTTGATTAACTGGTGGCAAGGGAGCGGGATATACTTTAACCCATATGTCCTCATCAAGGACAAGTTGACCAAGTATGGCGTGACATCGAGAAGGTCTGCTTTTATGGACCTTAGTGAATGGAGCTCTTTGTACTTTGCGGGGAGATTGCAAAAACCGGTCAACTATATCAAGGAGGACAATATGTTGAGATTTCTCAATCAGTATAATTTGAAAAACGCCATGACCATTGCAATATTCCTAATGCAAGCCAATCAGTTCTCAGAGCGACAATTGTACGAGCAAATAACCAGCATATCATATCTTGGAGATTTTCGTATGTACGTTGGTGGTGAGAACCCAAACAAGGTAAAGAACATTGTTTCAAAGCAATTCCAGTACTTTAAGAAATTGTATGATCCTATCTTGCAGTACTTTATACGACGGAATTACCTCGTCATCACCGACAATGACGAAACAAACCGCACATTCAAAACCAATCTCACTACGACCGCTAGAATCAACTTGATTTCGAGTCTCCCATTGAAATTTCGCACCCAGTTATACAGCAAGTACCCGGAGTCTTCTGTGAAGGAAATTGCCAGGGACGAAAAACTACCCGAGAACATAAGGGGTTTGATCACTTCGACCATTATCTACAGCTCACTCATTCAAGGGTTGAAGGGTTTGTTTACTGCGGGGTTATTGAAATCGCTAAAGTACTCAATAGCCAAACGTAGAAAGAGCTCCTAACAGAAAATACGCATTTACCTAATTCTAACTCTAAAAACAATCACTTCTTCTCCTTCTCCTTCTCCTTCTCCTTCTCCTTCTCCTTCCTCTCTTTATTCTTGTTTCCCTTTTCTCTGTTTCCTTTGGGGACTCTGGCCAACCAATAAAGGGCACACGTGAGGACAATGTTTGCAGCAATGAAACAAATAACGAGTCCGAAATTCCTCCATCTCTGACTATATTTCGCACTAATTGAGTCCAAATAAGTATTGGTCGACTTTATTGAACAATAATGGCACCCATTAGTCTCATCGATGTACCCGCCTGCAGTTTGCAAATATGATTGCATGTATGAAGAACAAGACTGCCCACTGGGTGGTTCGATTGTTGATAACTCTGTATCACTGCACTCCACTGAGGTGTTTGCCAATCCCGTACCAAGCATACCTTGCACCAAATAGGTGAATGGATTACAGCGGTACATGAATATCCAAAAGCCAGGCAAGTCAGGACCAGTAACTAAAACACCACAAAATGCCAAACACAAGGTAAACAAAAGGTTTGCAAGATTTGCTGCGTTTTCGGCAAGCTCAACGAATGAAATACACAAAAGACCCATGGTACTGGTGTAGACATAGAAGGAGTTGATAAAGAGCCACATCAAAACACCTCTTTGGTTAACAGCATGAGTCGGCTCGGCATTTGCGTAAAGTCCAACAGGGTAGTACCAGCAAAAGAATGCAATCGTACCTACTGCAATTTGGTAAGGCATTTCCGCTGTGAGCTGAGCCGTAATGAAAGCAAACCAGCTGAATGTTCTTGACGGTGCTTCTCGAACTTCATAAACGTCTCTTTGCTTCACATATTGTGGGAGCAATTGTTCCACCATGGTGTTGAATGGGATGAAAAACATAAACACTGAAAACATCTGGTTTTGTAATCCTTGTATTGTTTTCTTTGCTTTGAAGAATGAGAATCCGTTGAACAAAGCCGATGAGATAACCAAGAATGCCTTTGCGTATATGTATCCGGGACTTCTCCAATCTTGAACAATAACCCTCCAAGTAACTAACAAGTATTGTTTCCATAATGGTGCTGCGTAAGAGTACTTTGTTTCGGGGTCTTCATCTCTAGGCAACTTGGACAATTCAGTTTCCATTGTGGCAATTTCCTTTCTTACATCTTGGTACTCTTGTGAATTCCTCCAAACTTCAAAGTAGTCATGTTTGGCATGCGATCCAGGAGCAGCTCCAACAACTTGCAACATCCATTCTGCAGGATTGGCTTCTGCCGGACATGGATCAGCACCATTCCTTTCAAAATAGTCAATCAATGTTTGGAAATTTTCTCCCAAGTCCCCAAAGTACACAGTTTTTCCTCCTCTTTGCAAAAACAACAAACGATCAAACTCTTGCAACAACAATGCAGAAGGTTGATGGATGGTACATAAAATTGCTTGTCCATTGTCCGCTAACTTTCTCATCAATTTACAAATGGACCAAGCAGTTTGCGAATCCAACCCCGAGGTAGGCTCATCAAGGAACAACAACAATTTGGGCTTGGCAACCAATTCAACCCCAATGGTCAAACGTTTCCTCTGTTCAACATTCAAACCTTCTCCAGCAACACCTACCAATGCATCGGCGTAATCAGTCATCTCCAACAAGTCAATGATGTAATCAACATATGCGTCCTTATCTTTCTTGGAGATCTTGTTGGACTGTCTCAAGTAGGCAGAGAACTGTAATGCTTCTCTAACAGTGGAGGTGGGCAAATGCAAGTCTTGTTGTTGGACATAACCAATCGATCTTTGGAATGAGGAGTCAAGAGAGTGACCATTGACTAATCGTGTACCATCAGTTATGACACCGGTTGTGACTCTCTCTGACAAACAATTCAACAAGGTGGTTTTCCCAGCACCCGAGGCCCCCATCAAAGCAGTAATCTGCCCGGGCTTGACCCATCCATCAACATGATCCAAAATGACCCTATCTTCCTTCTTGATTTTAACCTGGTATGTCAAATCCTTCCAGAAGAAAATTTCTCTGTTGCTAGGTATCTCGGCAGATGTTACTGCTCTAGCACCATTTTCAAATCTTGCAGCTTCACCTTCTGCCTCACGCGAGACCTTCTGATTGGGCATGCCACCGTATTCGGAATCCCTGGCCTGAGCCAATCTTTTTTGCTTTTGCTTCTTCAATGAACCTTTCAAAAACAAAACAATCTCACCTTTTTGCAAAGCACCCTTGTTGAACTCAGTAAGGGAAATATAGACAAACAAAAAGAAAACAGCAAACCCAATAGTGATACCAAGATTTCTCCACTTGTGAGAATTGTAATATTGATAAGCGAGTCTGATGTAGTCAGTACCATTAACATAATCGGCTCCCGGCTTTGATCCCACTGCTGAACATACCCTATTGTTCTGGCCAATATTTTGATATGCAGGTCCCGCAGGTACATAAGCTGAACACGAGAAATCGCGATCGTGAAATTCGTTTGCCATTAGTGATTCAAACACATATCCAACAGGGTTGATATAATTGATCCATCTTGACCATCCCAACATATCGGGTGTAGGGATGACGAAACCAGTGAAAATAATCAATGCAAGCAACAATACAGTGGCTGGAGTGAAGGCCGCCGCAATCGATGTCGAAACAGCACCAATAGATCTAAACAAGTGCGACATCACCAACGTACACCACCAACACATCAACCAATAGAAAAAGAATCTTCCGGGGTTCCGTCTGAGGTTGACCATAAAATAGAAAACAAAGTTGAAAGACATCGACAGCAATAACTTTACGGGCAACTCAGTTACGATACTTGCCAATGCATCTGCAGATGGTCGGTAAAGCGCATACTTTTTATGCTTTTCCACAATTGGTCTGGATTCGAAAAGTGACAAGATCTCCAAAAGCGAGGAGAATGCATTGAACAACACGGCAAAAAACAACGCGGCTCCACGGAAATAAAAGGAACCAGTATCCGACGGCAAATTGTAGAAGATGGAGGACAAAATAAGACTCATTACCAACTGACCAAAGACAATAAACAACGAAATTGAAGGATCACCTTTGGTTCTCAACCAGTTTCTGTACATCAAATACTTGACTTGCATTAGGAAAGATACGGTGTATGGTGATGCTGGACGTATGTGGTCTGCTTGTCTTGCTGTGTGTGCCTCATGGTACACTTGTCTTGTGTTCAGCTTTTCACAGTCGACGAAATACTCATCAATCTCCTTAATCAATGCAGCATACTCTGGTGAGTTCTTCCATCTTGCCTCAAACTCTTCTGCAGTACGAGGGACCTTGTTTTCAAAACCTGGACGTGCAACTCTCTCTGCTGGGTTGGACAATGAAGTCAAGAAATCGGCGGTTGTTTGTCTCTGTGGGCACTGCCAACCCATGTTGAGGAAGTATTCTTTGGCTTTTTCGGCGCGGCCAAAGAAAATTTGGTAGCCTTCGTACAACACGACAACTTTGTCAAACAAATCATAAGCGTCTTGTGAACACTGGTAGATGGCAATCAATGGGGTGGTATCTAAAATTGCTGCCGATGTCTTTAATGCCCTGATAAACTCCAATGCTGTGGCAGAGTCCAAACCTCTAGTGGCATTATCCCAGCACTGAATATTTGCACCATTCAATGAGGCCTCTGCAATGGACACTCTTTTACGTTCACCCCCGGAAACACCTCTAACAAAATCGTTACCAACGTTGGTGTTCTTTGTGTGTAAAAGACCATACATTGCCATATACACATCGGCCATGTGTTCGGCATACTTTTCTCGGTCCACATTCTCACCTCTGTTTTTTGGTGTTCTCATTCTAGCTGCAAACTGCAATGTATCTCCAACTGACAAGTGTGGGAAATGAACATCTGTTTCTGCAGAGTAGATAACATCTCCACGATAGTGTTTTGAAATCTCTTTTGGCGTTAATCCATCGTAAGTTATCTTTGACTCTTTGCCAATGTGGAAACCATATGTGTTAACGGCAATGGTTTTCAACAAGGTGGAACAACCAGCACCTGGTCTACCCAAGACAACAGTAAGCTCGCCTGGTCTCATAATGGCATCCATATGTTTCAAAATGTCAAACATCTTTGAGTCGTCCATTTTTCTTACGTAGTCTAAACCTTCTGTGGCGTACTTCCAAAGGGCATTTGTGACTGTTGGCTGGTAGTCGGTGTCGTTTGCAATTCCATAAGCTCTCAAGTTTCTGTAGCCTACACCCAACCTGGAAGGCTTGTAGTAGTCAGGTTGCGTGTCAAACAATTTCTTCAAGTTCTTTACCCAAAACTTGGAATCGAAATTAGTGGAGTTTGGATCTAATCTTTCATCTTGCTCTTCCTCAGCGAGTAAGTTTACACCAGGCACCTGGGACATATGTGTAAGATACCTTTTCAAGCTCGCTGCTGAGCTGGTGTCCTCATTGGTTAACGTTTTTGCCAATTGCTGAACATCTTGGGCGCCAAATCCAGTATACTCATGGATGGAATGCTCGTCAGACGACGACGTAGCGGTCCGTTGTTTCTCCAAGTTATTGGAGGACTCCTTGTTTGACTCCTCTGCACTAGACATCGTTGACGGCTGGGTATAAAGGATTCAAAACAATCAAACAAACAAACAAACAAAACAAACAGAAATGAAGGGATTTTCCTGTTTTATAGATTGGGAGATGACAATAGAACAATTCTTCCGGAGATAGAGCAATATACACAAAACTAACATAAAAAAAAAAAAAAAACAAAGAAAAAAGTGCGGCCGGATAAGAAAAACCGCATGGAAGGGAGTCAAAGTTCGTTCCACGTTCCGCTAAAAATAAGTGTACCCGAAGGCTGTGCTGATGCCAAGAGCTGAACACATTCCCGAAGGGCTTAAGCTATTGGATCGTAGTATTGGAAAACAGTTACACAACGCAGGCAAGATGAAAATGTGCATACGATGCAGGCAATGAATGCATCGTTTCCCGGAGCAATCATCAACTAACCGTGAGCGGCTAATATGGAGAATTCTTTTACGAAGAGGAGAAAAACGTTGTATACGCGCGCCATAGTTAACAAGAGAGATAGAGAGAGAAAAAAAAATGAGAAAAAAAAGTATGCTCTAAAAATAGGTGGACGAAAACGTGGGCAAAATCTGGATAAACTGCGCCAGCTTTGCAGTGAGTAAACGGGTACGGTTTCTATTAGCTTGTAATAATGCGGACAGAATTGGGATATTAGAAATGGGTAACTCATCTCGCAAGTGGATCTGGTGTAAGGGTTGTTTCTTGTCACGGTTTGGTCGTGTAATTAGGCAATAATTACCGCCCTGTTTTATTTGTTTGTTTGTTTCGGGTCGTGCAAAATAGTTACAAATGTGCTTTGAATGAGAGCGTTGTTGAAATACACGCGCTTTGGGGGTGTAAATATTTAAGGGGAGAAGAAAATTTCTCACGCCGACGAGAGGAGACGTGGAGTTTCTCTGTCTTCTTCTCTAGGGTCTTCACTAGAGAGTTCAGTTACATAGAGACTTATAGCCTTTCGAATAGACGCAAGCAATTTAATTACACCCTATCAATCACTCGCGGATTGAAATTAAACAAGCGTTCTAGCAAAAACAAGCACACTAGTTGAAAGTTGAGGATGGGTTGAAGGTGTATAACGAGACTTGCGAGTACGGGCTACACACTGGTATCTCAAGCAGTCAACTTGTTCAACAAATTTCAGTTCTGAATAAAAAAATTGGATATCTTGTACGAACGTGTAGAATATGTGGCGCTAAGTTAAGCGCTAACAAAAATAAAACTTGGGACAAGAAGAGTTTGTGTGGGAAGTTGGTGGGACATATTCAAGTTGCACACACTATTGGATGGAGGTGGTTAATGTCTCTGTGGAGATAGTAGTCTATGGACTGTGCCAATATGTTTATTTGGCGACTTGTCTAACAATGTTTCATTCTGTGGTGTGCATTTTAGTTAAGAGGTAGTGCGGACTCTTCAGGAGTGAGGGAATACTCGAGTATCTTCACGAGTAGTTGTTCTGGTGGCAGGGTAGAAGTAGATGCAACAGTATAGTGGTGTATATGCCACGCAGAAACACTCACTTGCACACTCGTCATACAGAAATGTGCTGGTGTGGCATGTTGGGTCCATTTCGAAAGTATGGTAGTGTCTCAGGACCAAGCCAGACACAGCTCCATTGACAATCTTTTGAGTTACAAAGAAGTTGCCGGTGTCACTGTGTTTCTAGGAGTACAAGAGTGTATGATATCTTAAACTGAGTAGTTGTTTGACAATGCTGTGCATATTCTCTTTGTATCTCATGCTCAAGACTTGTTGTTGCACGTGTGCGCGGATGTGATCTTGTAGTACTATCGTTTTAAGAGAAGCTAATTTATAGGTAGAATCAATGAACGGTTAAGTATCTCTAAAGATTCTGTGCGCAATAAGGTAGCTAAAGTATAAAATGAATAGATTGATGTCTATACAAGAATAAGTATAGATAGAGTGGGAATCTAGGTGTATAAATACACCTCCCAATTCGTCGTCTATTCGCGTTCGTCGTCGACGCATAATAAGCGCTATGCTATTCGTATTGTCGTAATTTTAGACGACGACGAACGGCGCGGCTAGACGGCAGTTATCCAACAACAGATGTAGACTTGCGATGATTCTATCTCTCTCATATTTGTTCTGATGAGTGTGCGGNCGGTGTCACTGTGTTTCTAGGAGTACAAGAATGTATGATATCTTAAACTGAGTAGTTGTTTGACAATGCTGTGCATATTCTCTTTCTATCTAATACTCAAGACTCGTTGTTGCACGTGTGCGCGGATGTAGACTTGCGATGATTCTATCTCTCCCATATTTGTTCTGATGAGTGTGCGGGTCGCTTTCCTGATTTGAAAATTATATTTTGTGTTGAAATGGACCGAGGAAGGAGAGATGAAAGCAGGAGAATGGAGATATGGCGTGGTAGCGCAGTCTTGTGAGAGAGACAAGACTAAAGATAAAGAGGAGGACAGATTTTTGGAGAGGCGGGGAGTGGTGTAGAAGTGGTTGCTGGAGGTGAATGTAGTGAGTGGTGGTGACTGTTGAGCTGTTGCTATTTTTTGTATATGTTTTGGTGTAAGTTGGTAGTATTATGAAGTAAAAAAACAGAAGCAGTGGGTGTGATTGTAGAGGTGAGAATAAGTGAGACAACTGCAACTGCAATGAGATAACAAAGGATATGGAGTAGTTATTACATGCGACAAGAGGCAATATAGAGCATTGGATGGAGATATTACTTGATTATAAGTGGTGATTGATGGGGTGTTTTGACTGAGGTAAGTGTCCTGCATACAAGACAACTCAAGACTGAAGAGACAGCTCTAAGCAACTAGTTCTAGGATGTGAATCATGTTCTCAGTTTAGTGAAACAGAGTACAGAGAAGAAGGAGTCTATTCAGTTGAAGTAGTCAGTTGAAGCAGACAGTTGAAGCAGTCACTTGAGGCAGTCAGTTGAAGCAGTCACTCTCACAGTAACATCTCTTTCAATAAGCAACTCCATCTGAAGAGTAGCCTTNAACTCAAGACTGAAGAGCAACTAGTTCTAGGGTGTGAATCATGTACTCAGTTTAGTGAAACAGAGTACAGACAAGAAGGAGTCTATTCAGTTGAAGCAGTCAGTTGAAGTAGTCAGTTAAAGCAGTCAGTTGAAGCAGTCAGTTGAAGCAGTCAGTTGAAGTAGTCAGTTGAAGTAGTCATTCTCACAGTAACATCTCTTTCAATAAGCAACTACATCTGAAGAGTAGACTTAACTATGGAGGTGTCTTATGATCAACTCATCTTCTGTNTGACACACAAGTCGATTTGCAGAAGGAGGTTGAGTTAACTTAAGTTGGCCAATGTAAGACAGTATACAGTAGTAAGGTCTTTTGTAGGAAATGTAGGTTGGAACTTCCAATTGACGTGCGATGCACATTTGTTGAGTTTTATTGGATATCATTAGTCTAGATGCAGATGTATTAAAGGTAATTTAATCAGAAGCTGGGAATGTATGATTTGAAGTATTGAATCATGATACTTTATGCGACATGGATATATTTCACGACATGGATAAATTTCACGACATTGATATTTATGCGACATGGATATTTCACGACATGGATATTTATGCGACACTGATATTTATGCGACATTGATATATTTCACGACATTGATATTTATGCGACATGTATATATTTCACGACATGGATATTTATGCGACATGTATATATTTCACGACATTGATATTTATGCGACGATGGAAGNTGCGACGATGGAACGACACATGTTTTGACAAGAACAAGACTTTTGATTGTAGTTGTGTTGATAAGCGATTAATTGATAGTACAAAGTGATGCGGAGTCACATTTGGGATGATTTAGTTTTCCAGAAAGAGAGGGACATGGTATAAGGGTTATGAAAGAGATATAGTGCAATAAATGTGGTAGGAGAGGAAGCAATTTGGAACACACAGTGGAACAGAAGAACAGTGATGGACAGTGGGCGTTGAATATAGATGGTAGTGAGAAGTCAGAGCATGATATTGGCTTCGTGCTGTATTTATTGTTTGCTGCATTACGCGTCTGTCTAGTGTTCGGGTAGTAGATAAGCGATATGTATGGACAGTGTGTACATTGTAAGCATAGACAGACATGGATTGTGGTCCGTTTGTACAACATTGCCGAGAGGCAGTGTATGCAGTGGCAGTGTGCTAAGTGGGTGTGCAGGTTGTGTAGGTTGAAGATATAGTTTAGCATTAATGTGGCATTGAATATTTAGTATGAGTGTGTTTGCTAGTAGTAGAGTGCGATATAGTGGGGTTGTTGTTGATACAAGAACAAGGTTGCGGTTAAGAAGCTACGAGCACGAGTAGCGCCGTGGTTGACTTGGAGTGTGGAGTGGATATACGTGGTAGTGTGAAAAAGCTATTTTTGATACTAGAGCAGAGAAAAGAGCATCGGTCAGGTGACGAAGAAGTTGAAAAAATATTTGAATAGAGAAAAGGAGTAAGCGAGAATAACATAAGCAACAATGAGAAGGTAGCGCAGATAGGTGATAGAGACAAGACTGAAGATGAAGAGGAGGACAAATATTTGGAGAGGTGTGGGAGTGAATATAGTGAGTTGTTATGCCTGTTGAGCTGTTACTATTTTTTGTACATGTTTTGGTGTAAGTTGGTAGTATTATGGAGGAAAAAAACAGAAGCAGTGGGTGTNAGCATAGGTCAGGTGACGAAGAAGTTGAAAAAATATTTGAATAGAAAAAAGGAGTAGGCGAGAATAACAAGCAACAATGAGAAGGTAGCGCCGTCAGGTGATAGAGACAAGACTCAAGATGACGAGTAGAACAAATATTTGGAGAGGTGTGGAGTGATTATAGTGACTTGTTATGCCAGTTGAGCTGTTATTATTTTTTGTAAGTGTTTTGGTGTAAGTTGGTAGAATTATGGAGTAAAAAAATAGAAGCAGTGGGTGTGATTGTAGAGAAGAATAAGTGAAAAATATGTTTATAAAATGAGATAACAAAAGATAGGGAGTAGTTGTTACAAGTGATACAACATGAGATAGAGCAATACATTGAGATATTA
>NW_026261385.1:0-88414 GCF_024610275.1 Lodderomyces theae | reverse complement strand
AAGCACTCACACACTGAATATAGGATGAGGAAAGTGGTGAGCATTTATGACACAAGGGCTGAAAATGCTATTCTTTCAGTTTTTTTTTTTTATTTATTTATTATTTTTTTTTGCAACTTGAAGATTTTGACATAACTATTTCATTTTTCATGCAACCACAACTACTATTGATGTTCACTGCCATCCAAACCCAAAATAAACTATTCTTTTTACTGAATTTTCAGAATACAGCTCACACTCACACAGTTCACCGTGTTTCTTCTTCTCCTTATTTCAACTGCATTATGAACAAGGCTAAAATTCTTGAGAAAAGCCTACTTTATAATTAAAGACGTGGGTGGTGAAGAAAGCAAAGCTTTAGCCACTTGTTTGTTTTGTATACCTCTTGTATCACTTCCGATCTGACCAGAGTGGTTTACTGGCTGTTCTCAAATTTGCTATTCTATTTCTTGCTCTAAAGTCTTAGTGTGGATTAATGATTGTATCTCACGTCATCAATTTCGAATATCAAATATGTAATGTGCAACCTATATATCCCTAAACTTTTTATATTTCCATTTATTTACTCAATTGTTGTAATGACTTTCTGATTGAGTCAACTCCTTTCAATAAATCTTCTTCACTAATAATCAATGGTGGAGCTAATCTAATGATGTTATCGTGAGTTGGTTTAGCCAATACACCATGATCCTTCATCAACAAACACAAATCCCAAGCGGTTTTACCATTAGTTTTAGAGTCATCAATGACAATGGCTGACAACAATCCTTTACCTCTAACCTCGCTTATAATTCCGTTGCTTTCTTGTTGAAGTTTAATCAATTCCAGTTTCAACAAGTCACCCAACTCTTGTGACCTTTCAACCAAATTTTCATCCTTGACAACTTGTAAAGCAGCAATTGCCACTCTGCATGCCAATGGGTTACCACCATAGGTAGATCCATGGGAACCCGGTTCCAAAGTCAACATAATGTCCTTCGATGATAAGACTGCCGATACTGGTAAAACACCACCAGAAATGGCTTTTCCCAAGAGAATGATATCAGGCTTGACACCTTGTGAATGTTCGTAGCACAACATCTTACCGGTTCTGGCGACACCAGTTTGAATTTCGTCACAAATCAACAAGACATTGTGCTTTTTACACAATTCTTGCACACGGGGCAAATAATCAGCTGGTGGCACAACAATACCAGCCTCACCTTGGATAGGTTCCAACAAAATAGCAGCAATCTTGTCACCAGCATTAGCAAAGGCCTTTTCAACATCTTCAATGACTCCAAATCTCAACAATGTACCCTTTGGTTCACCAGGGATTTGTGGTCCGACATTGGGCAAACTAGGACCGAAATTGGTTGTAGCGTCAGGATCAGTAGACATTGAAATGACCCCCAATGTTCTACCATGGAAATTATTTGTGGCTGATAATATAATGGCTTCATTTTCAGGAATTCCCTTCTTCACGTACCCCCATCTCCTAGCCAATTTTAACCCAGTCTCAACCGCTTCAGCACCAGTATTCATGGGTAAAACCATCTCGTAGTTGAAGTATTCAGTAATGTACTTGGCATATACACCAAACACATCTGATGAAAATGCTCTTGAGCACAAGGTCAATTTCGATGCTTGATCAACCAATGCTTCAACGATTTTGGGGTGGCAATGGCCCTGGTTGACGGCAGAGTAAGCTGAAAGGAAGTCCAAGTATTCTTTTCCTTCAGGATCCCAAACGTGAGCGCCAGATGCTTTGTAGAACACTACTGGTAATGGGTGATAGTTGTGAGCTGAATATTGAGATTCGTAATCTTGAGCTTGTTTTGAGGAAACATTGAAATCTGGGGTGGAAGACATAGTTATTAGTTGCTTGCTTTGTCTGTTAAGCTTGGAGTAATAAAAAATAAAAGGAAAAATAAAAAACCAATGCGATCTGGGAGGGGGCAGGGGCAGAGGGGGGAAAGAGATTCCGTATTGGTATTTATAGTTTCAGTTTAAAGAATTTGTCAAAGGCGAATTTGAAATGTTTTGATGATGCCAACAAATGTTGTTGATATAAATTTTTCAAAGTATCGGAGTAAATCTTAGTCTTTAAAAAGTAACTGATAACGAGAAACAGTTATTGAGAAGGAAAAGTGGTCAACAAGCGAAATAGTCTGTAGTCTCAATTGGGTAACTAATAGAGTATTGGCAAACGTACACTACCTCTCTGATTAATTTGTCCCAAATTAGGAAATGGAAGCAAAGAGAACAAGCAACAAATCACAGAAGAGAAAATCTGCAGAAAGGGAGAAAACGCGAGAGAATATCACTCATCCTCGTCATCAACTGGTGAGTACAGATCAACTACGTCATACACAATCCATCCATCCATCAATCAATCTGTCACATATAACTCATACAGTTACAACACACGTCCTCACACAATAGACCAAATCCACAACCAAATCCACAACCAAATCCACAACCAAATATAATGAGCACGTTCAAAAGACCAACGTTACCAAGTACATCCAGTCTCAATAATGGTAGCATCAACCCTACTAAACCATACGGCGCCGACTCTCCACTTCCATCAGTAGCAATGAGGATCAGGAAAGCAGTAAGTGAAGGATACAACCAGGGCCAGGCCACCAATTTCTCAGGCAACTATCAACGCGTCCCGTTACCTGTCAATTTACAAAATCAACCACCAAGTTTATCTTCTTCTGAGTCGACTAGGACGGTGTCGAATTTGGAGGAGTGGGACTCGTATTATAAGATTGAAAACGCACCTATTCAGACTATTAATGAACTGTCGCTGCTGTTGTTTGAAGAGAATCCGTTGAAGAGAAAGTTTGAAAGTGGTGCTGGTGGTGAACCTGAAGTTGCCCAGTTTCAAGCTAGGTATGGTGAGTTGAAGTTTAATGAAGAGTTTTAATGGCGTTGTGGGGGGAAAGAAGAGTGGAGTTGGAGAAGAGTGGGGGTGATAGGGTTCTGAAATTCAAAGCTTTAGTTTGATGCATCCTTGTGCCATGCGTTTCCACTTTGTTTCACTGTCCCTTTTCAACTTCCTTTAGGTTTCAAGTAGTGGTTTGTTTTATTTTGAGTTTCATTTCTACTTTGTGTTTGATTGCAGTCCTTGCTACATACTCAAGAGGTGTAGCTGCGGTTCTTGCTGTAGAGTTTGTTTCTTTAGTTTTTGTATTTGATTTTAAGTAAGTTTATCAGTGTGTTTTAGTATTTAAATTGACAGTGGTTACACTTTGCGATGGCAAGGGTTTCCGATTTGTAGAGTAGAAAGAAAGAGGGGGAAAGAAGCTACTCGTCTTGAGCTCATATGGTCCTCCAATGTATTTCAGCCGTGTATACGGCTCTCAAGAGAAATGCCAGTGTTAATGTACCACAGCCACAACAGGTACTACTATTCAAACAATATTGAGAAAAGTTTCATCTAAAGCAGTTAGTAATCCAATATTCAAATCATAACTAAATAACATTCCAATCCCATCCTTATCCCGAGTCTTATACCAAATAGAATCAGATGACAACAAAAGTAAGCGAAAGAAGTAAAGAATACAAAAAAAAAAAAAAAATCAATCAGACTGACATGCAAATCGTTTTGTTTTTGTATATCATTGAAGGGAAACGTGTTTCCCTACTCATGATATGTAAGAAATTAAGACATCATACGTGATTTTTTTTNTTTGCTTTGTAGATTGGGAAGAAAGGAATGGGAGGTGGATTGATTGATTAACTGTGTAGATGTATAACATACCTTTGTAGATATAAAATGGAAGTTAGAACCTTGAATGGAGAAAGAAAGAAAGAAAGAAAGAAAGTTGTTTGATTGAAATGAAAAGTGAAAAAAAAAAAAAATTTTCTTTTTTTTTTATTTCAACTTTTCGCAGCAAATCTCTTCCACTAAAAAACACCTCATTAAATAAGTAAACCAAAATCTCTATATCATTGCACTCTTCCAAGACCACTAACAAGAAAAAGGTCTAATTAAAATCAACTCTACAGAACTCTTAATCATACAAACAACAAAAGATATACATTGCAAGTTACAACCTATACAAACAAAGTTAGTACATTTACAAATACAAAATCCACGCAAACTTCTCCCATTATCCTTTCTTGGCACAATTCATTTTCATGTCGATATTCAGGAACCACGGCCGGTCAAGGCCGAATATGTCATCAATATTCAAGGATTAACAGTCCTTAAATAACAACAGAAGACCGTCGTGATAAAAAATGTGGTATGATCATCATTAACGACAGAAAACAAAATGAGCCAAAAAAAAAAGAAAAAAAAATAAAAACAAGGTGAATTATATTCACTTCTCGTCCACTCTTCCTCCCACTTGTAAATGGAACTTTACTTCAAACACTAAGTTCACTCTGGCTTCTTAGCTTGAATCTTTCGAAAATAAAAAAGAAAGAAAAAAAACTTCTATAATCATTCAAGATCTGGATATCGAAGTAATGAAAGAAAAGCTTGGAGTGCTGTATTGGTTCCTTGAGGGGGAGGGATTGCCCATTTAAAATCAGACTTTTTAAAAAAGACTTTCTTCAAGATTTAGTCAGACATATGCTTGTCTACTTTGTCTTTTGTAATTTTATTCATCCTTTTTAGAAAATGGCTGCTCCCTCCCATTCCGTCTCCTCCCTTCTTCACGAGAAAAAAAAAAAAAAAAAAAAAAAAAAAACTCATACAGCAACTCCTAGTGAACCATCCTTCTTTTGCCAGTTTGTTGCACAATGATTATAATAAAGTTTAGCTAAAATGCCATGTCAATGTTTGAGTAAGTTTTGTCCAATTCAAGTGTTTGGTAAACAAAGCAGCAACAGTAAGATGAAGGATCCTAGAATATAAAAGTTAGTTAATCTTAATTCTCATGATATGAGTTTCATCTCTCACTTTGAAATCAGAAATGCATGAATGGTTATTGAAAAAAAATAGTTTTGTCATCAACGGGAAACCCGAGATTCTGACTCGTCATCTAGATAAAAATCATCACTTCAAAAGTAGAATAAAAGTATTGGCAATTGCAAATAATTTGCAACAAGGGGCCAAAGGACACCTTTTCTAGTACATACCCATTCAACTCCAATGCACAGTCATGAGAATCATAGCTGATAATGTAATGCTGCCACCTACACCAAAAGTAAAATGTTAGTAAAAACAACCCCAACATTGTAGAACAAGATCACACATCAATTGGATCACACTCCTTTAAGTTTTCTTTCCTTCAAATTGTCGACTAAAATAATCAGTAACGATGGGTTTCTGAGGCCCACCATAAAATGCGTTGTCACTCATACATAGATCAGTGCCCAGTGCAATAATTCCTCATTTCGAGAAGGAGCAAAGAAACAGTAAATCAAAGCAGCATTGATGTAGTCCATTCACATACTCGTCTTTCCATCAACCTATGAAACAACAGTTAGTATCAACGAAGCTCTTGAAAATGGGTAAATGCACGCACGCACACACACGCACACACACGCACACACACTCTCTCTCTTTCGCTCTTTCTTTCTCCACCCCATCTTGAACAGTACAAGTGAGTTAAGCAGGATCTCTTCCATCTTTGAGCACTTTTTTTTTTCTCTTAAAGTCAGTTAGCGTAAAGGTGCAAAAACTTTATCAATCATAAGATTAAATCAGCCAGTAATTCCAGCTTTTGTTTTCGTTAAATCATCATTGTAGTCAAAAAAAATAGCTTCAAAGAACAGAATGTCCAACTACTCACTCATGGCATTTGGAGGAGGAGGAGGAGGAATGGGGGTGTTGAGAGAAAATGTCCATTGTAAAGCGGCTTCTAATAACATACACATCTGACAATTGACTTTAGTAACAAATAGTTAGTAAAACTGGTAATCCTTCCAATTGCGTCCTCCCTCGTTGACTCGAATTGCCTTCGTAAACTCTTTGCTTCTCCTTCAATGATTTTTTTTTTCTTCTGAAATTATCAGTAAACTTGAATAACGTTGTGATCATTCCAAACACTGCTAGTCACATACTCTAGTTTGAATTTTTGTAATTATTTTTGGTCATCCTATTAATTTCAAAAATATCAATGAAAAAAAACTGGACAAAGCAAAAAAGGGTTGAGGCAAATGAGCATTGACGATTGAGGTGACGTGATATAAACATACATGTTGATTGATAAAGATGGTGGGATAATTGAGATGATATATATATATATTAGAATATATATATGTACAAATACTCAACAACTATGTCTAAAGAAGAAGAAGAAGAAGAAGAAGTGGAAAGATGAAAAGAAAATTTTTCACTGTGAAGAAAGAGAGAAAGAAGAAGAAGAAGAAACAAACAAAGGTCGTGTACAATTGTCACTATTTGTGAGATACCATGAAAGCCATGTAGATACATGTGGATACATGTACATATATATACATATACACCATTTACAATCATTTAACGTCTCTACGTAATATCTGTTCAATGTAGAAGCAAACATCGTATCGTATCGTATCGTAACACACACATAAACACACCTATTCAATACTCCTATAGTCTCACAGCAATCAAAGTTTTTGCTTCTTTATGCCATTATCTTCATCATTGGCTACTTCCTCTAACGACCGTTTGCTTGGATCCTTCATTCCTATTTCACCTTCCTTTGAGTCGATAAACTCTTGCAACTCCTTTTCTAGTGCTTCAGCATGCACCAACGAATCAATATACACATCCTCTTTACCACAATTTGGACAATGGAAATCATTTTCAATCAAAACATTCTCAATCTCTTCTTGATTATGGTACACATTGGTTAGTTTTCGCAACTTGGTCAAATCAGGACAACATGGAGTTGTATATATAGGAGGCTTCAAGACTTTTTTACTTGAGGATAATGCATCAAGAAATTGTGGTTTTTGATATTTTTCAACAAGGCCTAGTAATCGAGATTCATACTCCTGCTTAGACTTCATTGCTGCATTTTGCAACTTTGTTTGATAATTCATCCACGTCTTTGAATCAGCCATGGCAATGGCATACTCACCTTCATCAGTAATCAAGATTGCATTTCCATCAGTATCGACGACGTCACCATTCTCATTAGTAGTGAATGACCCCGAGTTTTTCTCAACTTCTTCTTTCGATATTGTTTTCAAATAAGATTTCGGTATACCTGTAGTTCTCATGATTTTTTTGCCTTCGAAATTGGGGTCATTGTTTGTAGGACAGTTTTTAATCCAATGGTCCTTTTTACCACATCGATAGCAAATGTAACCTGGCGGTGGCAAATCTTCTTTATTAGTACCTGTTGAAGTCGCTGCTGTTGGCTTATAATAAACCATCTTGTGTTGTGCCAATTCATCTTGTGTTTGCGCCCACACATTCGACTGATTTTCAAACATCAACTTGATTCTGTCCTCTTCAGATGCATCTTCGCCTAGTTGGGATAAAGCGGTAGGCATAGCATTGTTACCCGCAGTAGTAGTAGTGGTTGTCATTGACGCGTTGGCATTGGTGGAATTGATGACTTTTCGATTAAGTCGTGGCTTCCCACTTACATACCGCGATGCATTATTGAACCTACCCGTTTTCGAAGATACTGGTGATCTTCTTGCAAGTACATAGCTTGACCTGGGAATGACATCGTTATCCAACTCATATTCCAAATCTGGCTGTTCTGCATGGTATAAGCGTAAATTGAAATCCTTGCCTGTTCCCAAATTGTTTTGACTAATGATATCTCGTTTCAAGTCAAATACACTGATTGCAGTACCATCAAAGTGTATTACACTCTTGTTTTTCTGATGTAGGAACTTGTAGTAAATGACTGACGACATGAGGAGGAGGCTTTTGGTTGTAGCAGTAGTAGCACTGGACTGTGTATGCAAGTGTTGTGTTACTGTGCTATAATAGACAAACCTCTGGCTGAATACAATGAATTTTTCTTTTTTTTTTTTTTTTCTTCGTCTTTGCTTCATCAACAAAAACAATCAATTTAGCTAAACTCAAATCAATTCAGCACAACTCAGTTTACTTCATTGTCAAATCTTCAGCTGTTTGTGTTTGTCATGAGCGTGACCTATTCATCATCTGATATTGTGGGGTACCCAGATCATCTACCTACATTTGATGTGAAGTTACCATTGAAATATCCTCAAACACCATCAACAACAGCAACAACAACAACATCAACATCATCATCATCGCCTCCTAATGACCAATTTCATCTCAAACTTGCTGCATGTGGCCAATTACTCAAACTAGGATCAAATTCTCTTGTCCCACTTGTTTCATCCACGATATTGAATGACTTTAAAACTATTACACTCACGCCAATTGAACGCAAATTGAACAAGTTGGGTTTAAAACTACAAAACATCAGGATCCATTTACCAAACAAGCTTTCATCGACCAGCTGCTTTGACATAACTCATGATAGTGAAAACATCTACATTAACCTCATTGACTCTAGCTACTTGTTCATATCTTTGAAGATACCTACAGAGACATTTGTTTCCAGCAAGACGTTATCCTTGTTTGATTTTGAAGAATGGGGGCATATATCTGTTCCATATTCGTTTGAAATGAGATCGGATCCATATTTGGTGAAGTCATTTGATGAGAAGAATGTGCTAGTTTCTTTAAAGGATGGTGGATTGCTTCATTTTCAAAAACAACATCCCTTGGACTCAATTGAAATCCTGACTTTTGCCGAACCAGTTTCGTTTCTTGGTGGAATCTTTAGTGGTAAAAAGAAGAATGTGTATTCAAATGGAATCTCATCAAACTCGATTGTTGACTTGATCAAAGTGGATGATTATTTGATCACCTTGACTACGAGTAGACAATTGAAATTGTGGAGTTTGTCAAAACGTCAATACGTTTCGTCTGTTTCCTTGACCGTCGATCTGGATGAGGATGTATGGTTGACTACGGTTCCTTCAAAGTATCTTCAAATTGTTGACGCTGGTGACGAGCAATATATCACATTACTCAATCCGACAATTGGAGGTTCGAAAAAGGGTAAATTTGCGTTTAGATCGTGGCAGATTCAAGAGCTGTCGTTGGTGGAGGTTACAAGATTTCACCTTGAACCGGAATTGCCAAATATTCTTTTATCGTCGTCAGATATATTTTACCACGAGTCAGCTTTCCAGAATACGATATGGTTTATTCAAGATTTTGCAACTGATTACGTCAAGGGGAATTTGGTCACTTACATCTTGTGGAAATCGAATACTTCATCAATTCTAGTCGCCTATACTACTGAGACTACCGGCGGTGCCACCTTATCAATTCAATTGTCACTGCCGCCAGCCCATAATGACGAAGAAACAATTTCTATTCACTTTGATTCTGACTACTATTGCAGAAAAATCTTTGATTCTGGAAGATTTGATAACTTGATTGTTGCAACTTCATTATCAATCTTGCGTCAACATTTCAAATCACAACGACAAGAGAATGATGATGATGATGATGACGATGATGACCTGGGTACCGATTTGCGCACGGCTGCATTGAGGTTGATAGAGTTCCACTCGAGCAACGACGAGTCGGATAAGCAAATCTGGCTCAAGCTTTATTCACTTTGTGAAGAATTGGAAAAGACAAGTCAAGAAGCGTTGGGTCTAGTCACGTTTGAGAGCC
This sequence comes from Lodderomyces theae, assembly GCF_024610275.1. Classification (NCBI taxonomy): domain Eukaryota; kingdom Fungi; phylum Ascomycota; class Pichiomycetes; order Serinales; family Debaryomycetaceae; genus Lodderomyces; species Lodderomyces theae. The sequence goes on along the minus strand of NW_026261385.1, from coordinate 78,798 downwards.
AATTGATAACTACACAAGCTAACGGATATGGACTATTCCGGCCATCTCATTACTTTGAATTATTTGCAAGTGAAAGCCTACATGCTCCTGAGCCCACATTGATGCAAGTGTTCAACAGGTTCCGCACAACGTTGTCGGCGAAAACATACCACAAATTAAGCGAGACAGTGTTATCGCATCGAGGTAGATTTAATGCCAATTTAGTTGACCAGTTTTTCCAAACTCACCTTAGTAAGAAACTATCACCACAAGAGATTCAATCGGCATTGTCTGAATTGGAAAAAGTACACAATGGGCCGGACGTCCTTCAATCTTTGATTGAGAATACCAGGTATCAGTTGGTCAGCATTCATAACCCACTTCGCGGTGACTTGGGTGAATTCTTTAAAATATCAACGCTCATCACTTTCAAAGATATAATGCAGCAGCAGAACAAATTATTGATGGATGTGTTGGTATTGCTTTTGATTTGTAAAGTTAATGGTCTGATTTTGCATTTGATTGATCAAGTAGTGCACGAATTACAACAATACCACCTCATTGAGATTATATTTGACACTTGCTTCGAGTCGGGTGGTGAAAAGTCTCCACTTGAGTCTCACGGGTTGAGCAATCTTGATCATTCCTTATTTTGGCTGGCCGTGATTGGCAAGGATGCGCAGTTGAAACAATACGTTGAGACTTTACAAATCAATGATGCTTTTGAGTACTTGTGGAATCAAACATTTACCCAGAGAGATTTCCTTTTAAATTCGGTTATTGAGTTGGTCAACCATCAACAGGGCCCATATTTGAAGAAATACTTTTTGCGTGAATTAGATCAGAATGAAGTGGATGAGTTGTTTCTTATTGGTATCGTTCATTTGATCAATAACGATGCCACGTCTTTCTATGACGTTTTTGCTCAATTTGAAAAATTACAGCACTTGGATGTGTCCAAATTGAAGTTGTTGAAACAGGATGAAAATTTACGTCATTTCTTGAGTTGTTTTTATACTTTCCCAACGACTAGTGGATATTATCATGGATTATCGGAATTGGCGATGTCGCAAGTGAGAGCGGGCAAAACCACCGATGTGACAAGAATACAATTGACTAAAGTGGCGCTCAAATTTGAACAACTTGCCATTGAAAATACTACAGATGAGCCATCTAAAGTTGAATCTTTATATTTGACTGTGTTTGATCTAGCATTGTCAATATCCGATTATGATTCAGTAGAGCGAGCATTGACGCAGTTAATCTCCCACGAGGAAATCAAACTGTTGCTTACGAAATTCATTGAAAAGTTGATATTGGAGCAAAATCTCAAGTTGATTTTCCCACCAAATGAAAACAAGGTATATCGAACCCATTACAAATTAATTGATTCGATTTTGGCACAAGTAGCTCACTCGGCGCCATTGTTGTCTTCATTAAAGATGTACCAAGTGCTCTCCGCATGGAGATTGTTTGGATGTTGCGCGTTGGATACAGAGTTGGCCGATCAACGGGGCTCATGCGAAGCATTGTACCATTATATCCAACGATACAAGAATGAAACCAAAACTATTGACAAGGCCAGTAAATTTCAAGTGTTACAAATGTATTTGCTCATTTTGAACAATTTGAAGTCGTTGCAAGATGCTGATGATCAATGGTTTTTCAATGATGCTGTGGATTTAGCAGCTGCTTCATCGTCATCTTGGCTGATTGTGACTGCGAACCGAATCCAAATTGAGTATTTGGAATGGATGAAGAATTTGGAAACGGACTTATCTACAATTGAGTAAAATGAAGTTTATCATGTGTATATAAGTATGCAATCTGTATACAAAAAAATTTGTACAGTCTCGGATAATACTAAACATCTGCACAACCTGTCTTCCATTATCCAATATTTGCCTTCATATTTCCGGCACCTTTTGGATTTTCATCCTTCCAATCATCCCACCTTCTCTTCTCCAACTGGGCCTCGTCATCTTCATCACTTTCATAATCGGAGCCTTTACTTGTATCCTTCACTTCCTCCTTCATCATCTTCCCATTGGCCAACTCATAATCCAAATACTCCTCCACTGTCATTGATGGCAACACTTGTCCCGTGCCAAAAACACGATTGCGTAATTGGGATTTGGACGTGATTGTGAATGGCTGGAGAATCTTGCCTTGTTTGGAAATAAGGTCCGAAATCTGTTTCTTATCTGGTCGTTGTTCAACCCTAGTTGTAAACCCAGTTGAATCAGTACTTGTTGCATTGGATACTCTATCATCAATACCAGCTGACCTGATCTGTGATGCATCTGAGCCGGGTTGGGGTTTGTTTGCGAGTACTTCCATTTCCATCGCGATCAACCCTATTGAGTCAAATGCTTTCAAAATGTGGAATTTCAATTGATCGATGTATATCGCTTTCAACGTCTCATCTTCAAACCGCTCATTCAAATCATGTTTCAAATCGGTTAATACCGCCAACTGATGATGCAACTGTTGTTCTTTCTTGTAATTGTCGATTTTCTCTTGTCTCTTCAACTGTGGCGACATGATAATCTCTTCACCTTTGTCGATGAGTTTCAATCTTTGCGCTTGGTCTTTGTCCAAGATTCCATAGTTTTGCAAATTGGATAAGAATTCAATAGCATACAGTCTTGCCAATTTAAGATACTCTGGTTTGAAATCTAGTGAAACTTTGCCTTGTTTTAATTGGAGTTTGGAGTATAATTGAGACAAGTAAAACCATAGGTTCAAGTACGGGATGTATGACGTGGTGAGTTCCAGTAGTCGTTCGTTATCACTGAATAATGCAAGAGACTGGACAATCTGTAAAATGAGTTCAAATTCGGTGATGAGATCTTGGAGGCGTTGCTGGTACTGAAGAGAATCCTGTCGATCTGATGTATTGTTGTTGTTGTTTATATCTTCATATTTTCCTCTTGCAAGGTGAAACCTTTCCGACACGGTCAACTGGTTTAAGTTATTACTTTCACTCATTGTTTCCAGAAGAGAGCTAAGACCAAATCAATGCTCTTCGACAATGTTGTGTAAGTGCTATAAATGTACTGACCCTTCCCTTCGTCTCTTAATTAAAAGTTTTTTGGCGCCAAAAGGGAAATTTCTCGACGGAAAAGGAAAAAAGTCGTGTTTACAAGCACAAGAATGACGTAAGATCTACACAATACCATACCATACCATACCATACCATATCCAGTGATTCTACTTTGAAAGCCACTCAGACACGAGGTACAGCGCTTTTCTTTCTACGTTTACATTAACATTCCTAATTTGTTGTTGTTGTTGTTGTTGTTTTTATTACTCAAATCATACTGAATAGCTCTCTCTATATGAACTTCTGCTGCTGCTCCACCAATTTTACAATTTCTTGAGTAAAGTTTCAGCACTTGAGATGTCAGTGAAATCTCCACCATCTTCATTGGCTAAGTAGAAAACATCACCATCTTTGACAATAGCAGCGTATCTTTGTAATCTCTTTCCCAAACCAGCACTGCTCAAGTCCAAGACATAGTCATCACCCAATTGGCTAGAAATCTTACCTTCTGGGTCAGTAGCAAAGATGACAAAGTTTTCTTCGTCCTTGTAACCGACAGCTTTTCCGAAAGCCGACAACACAAATGGGTCATTTACTGCCAAAACAATGACTCTCTTGACTCCCTTCTTTTTGAATTCTTCGACATTTTTGATGTAGTCAGGAATGTGTTTAAGTGAACAGGTGGGAGTGAAGGCACCTGGAATAGCAGTGATGATGACTGGCCCAGCTTTGAATTCCTCGGCCAAATCAAGTGGTTTTGGAGCACCAGCTTTCAGGATCTCGGAGTGTTCGTTGTCGTATGGAACGTATTTTGCTTTAACGTTAGTTGGGAATTGGCTGACCATTGTAGCTGTAGTGTAGTTGTTTTTATTAATGTATAGGGAGTATGAATATGAAAAAGATTTGTTGATGGGGAAAGTAAATGAATGGAATTGAAGAAGAAAGGGAAAAAGAGCGTGTATTTATAGTAATTGAACTTATACTTTTACAAGGGGGAGGGGTAGATTATAAATAATAGTGTAAGCATTTAAAACAGTCTAGATACAAAGTTTTGTTCTTACAAATAAATCAATTTACAAAGGTTCTAGGCGCTTAATTTTGATTTGTGAGATTTCGGGCATCTGTGTGGGTTACTGTTTTTGTGTCATTGGTTATTGTCACAGTTGCAAAGCAACTTTAACTACTCGGCCGCTCTCAATGCCCCACACACACACACACACAGACATGCTCCCTCCATTTATGCTTTGTAATTGGTCCGTATTGATCAAGTAGGAAGAATATATCTAGCTCAATCGCTCTAGTATAGTAATATACTGTGAATGTGATTCCATTTGGTCATTGATCTCCGGCGGTCTCCTCTTTTTTTTCTTTTTTTCCGCCTTTGACTTCGATCCGATTGAAAGGAAAAAGAAGCAAGCACGTGCGTGTAGTAATTGCACTCAGAAAACATTAGACCCCTAAGTTAAATTAAGCAATCTCCATAGTCGAAAGAAACTATGCATGTGTAAATCTATAGTCATAGTGAAGTTGGTTTCAAGCAGTCCCCTCTTTATGTTTCAAATTTCCTGTTGTCGCCACGATTTGCAAGGGGGCAGCGTTTGCAGTACGATCACTTGCAGTCAAGGACTTTTTTACTACCACAACACGCGACAACTCAAATTACATACATTATGTATTGAGAGCTTGGTAGAAAGCCCAAGGCGGTGTTGATGGTCGACGGGTGAAGGGGAATGTATATTTGTAAATGACATAATTCAGTGTCGTGTTTTCATTGTCAAAAAAACTTTTTTACGACAGAGAGACAGAAGAAATAAAAAACTCACTTTGCGAAATTGAACTAGCCATACGCCACTTCCACATCCCACATCCCACATCCCACATCAACAACAGGGCAACAGTCGTGAGCCTTGCTACATATCCAAGGCACACAAAAGAACACATAGAGGGAGGGGCAAAATGAGCACACCAGCGTACTACGAACTATATCGGAGATCTACCATAGGAGTAACTCTAGCAGATGCTCTTGACACATTAATCTCTGACGAGAAAATCCAACCGCAATTGGCCAACAGGATCTTGAACAATTTCGATCGAATAATCGCTGAGAACTTGAAGAATGAGCTGAATATAGCAAAGCTGAAGTTGACATTCAAGGGTGACTTGGACACGTATCGATTCTGTGATGATGTTTGGACGTTTATCATCAAGAATGTGTTGGTGAAGATGACGGACTTGAGTGGGTCTGGTTCTGGGTCGAGTGGTAGTGGCAGTGGTGGCGATGGTGATTTGGAACTCCATGTGGATAAGTTCAAGATTGTGGCTTGTAATGCGAGAAAAGCAGGTGAGCCATAGAAGAATGTGATGGTGAGAGCGTGTGTGTGTGTTTGGGGGGAATGTCTTTACTACATATCATCATTTGTATCCTGTATCTCTGTTGAATAAATGCACAAAAAAAGGAAAAAATATCAATCTTCTACTCTATATAAGCCAACCCTTTATTTGTTGAATGAGATTACTGCCCATTTACCTGAGCTCGACCAAAACTCTCCCACTTCATTACCAGCGTCCTTGTATTCCTTTATCAATTTTTCATTCACTCCTTCGGGCAACCCAACAACAACATCTGCTTTACAAGTACGCAATGACAAGATTGGCAATCCACTAGTTGCCAACTGTTGAATTGCAGTTGCAAACGATGTCGTCTTGGGCCATTGCAAATCACCAGTCAATTTCCTATAATTCAAATCACCTTTAAATATAATCAACTGCGATTGACACAAGTCACTGTACAAATCTTTGAACTCTGGGATCGACCAGTAATTGTAATCCAAAGTCCAAAAAGGGTGATGCTGAACAACAAGTTTGTTTGATTTATAATACGACTCAATCTTGGACGATACAAGCTCTATAGCTTGGGGATCTTGGTTATGGATTTGTGGGAAGAATGAAGAATCCTTCAATTGAGCAATCAAATCATCAAAGTCCTTGGGCATCGTATCACTAACAAACCAAGGAATCTCCTTACAATGCAAATGAACCAGCTGGGTCAACCCCAGGTCCAAAAGGAATAAACTGAGCATCAAATCAGCAAAAGTCTCAAACCCAGAATTATCCAAAACAATATCAATTCGCGACACATTTCCTTGATTCAATCCAGATTCATCCCAAGCTGTTGATAAATCATTAACGAGGATTTTCTCTTCATTCTTCTTACGCACTTCGGCACCCTGGACTGACTTTATATCCTCCAAAGTGACATTCCCTGCTAATAACGACAAGTCGGTGGCATTGCCCCAGAGTGAAATATCAATAAATTCAGTGAAGAGCAACTTCAACGCCTCTTTATCTGCTTTACCCTTTTCCAATTCTTGACTTAATAACTGGTATCTCTTGCATAATTCCAATACTCCCACCTCGGATTGGTTGAAAGTTTTGGTCTTTAATTTGGCAAAAATATCATATGAGTGCCAAAATGAGTCGTTGCTCAAGATAAAGAAGTTATGTATGAATTGGTACAAGTAACATTCCAAGTATAACCATGGTCCAGTTTGCCAAGTAACTTTCCGAACTTTATTTAATGAGTCAAGAGTCGAATTGTAATGTTGTAACCACTTATTTTGTTGAATTTCTTTGTCAGTGAATTGACGCACCGTAGCATCACTTTTGAAATCGTCCAACAACTGCTTCAATTGGTTGACAATTACTGTTCCTGACTCAGACACCTTGGCTTTGTTTTCATTGATTGTTTGTTGTACATCGTCAATCCCCTGTTGGATAATTGTTGGCCAACGCTTGTGCACTGTGGGGAACGCGAATGACTTCCTGTCGTCGTTGTAGTAAGGAGGTGGTAATGAAGAGGAGGTAGACATTGCTCAAGGGTGGGTTGTGTAGATGCAAAAGAGAAGCAAAGCAGTTGTTGTAATTTGTTGAAAAAAAAAAATCCGGTGCGGATGAAATTTCGTGAGCATGGCAAAACTGACGTAATTTGCAACTAGCACTCCTTCTCAAAAGTTATTTGTCGAGTATTTTGCCATTTGGGGCCAACCTAGAAACTATATCTTGGCAACAAACAGATGTCTGTTGTATTACATAGTCGTCTCGATGCATGTGTACGCCAAGAGGAAAGTATGAGGTATCATTCGTTGTTCCACCAACCTCAACCTCACAAACAAACAAACAAACAAACAAACAAACAAACAGGGACTGAAATGGGGCCATAACTGTCAAACAAGAGCAATTGATACATCTCAACTACTACGTTCAGCTAAGCGACGACTTCGATAAAAGACTAAACTCAAACAGTAATAAAAAACAAATGTAATCAAAAAGCAGATACAGATAAAGATAAAGATAAAGCTAATAGTAGATAAAAATAACAATAATAAAAAAAAAAACAGTAGAAAGTAGAAAGCAACAGCAGCAAGCATTAAAACAATTGAATAAGAAAAAAATAAGACTGTAACAATGAAAAAATTGATAAAGATGTAGGTTAAGACAAACAACTGCAAACAATTGATGTATTTAAATTGGTGGTGATGGTGGTAAAATAATCTCAAGGATGATGGGTGGGGGTGAGTGTAAGGTTTGCTCACGAGTAGCAGCAGTAGCTGTAGCACACAATCAACAATTGTAAATTGAATCCACCAGTCATACTCTAAAACGTTAACACAATGAAAACAAAAACAACGAAAACATAAAAAAAAAAAAAGCACGTTGTTAATCAACGAGGCAACACAATCAGCAGAATGGAACAATGGGTTTCCCTATTGCATCCAATACTCCTTTTGAAATGAGTAATCATAGTATTCATTTGGATTCTGTTGTTGTTGTGGTTGTTGACCAGCTGGGTTCGGGTTTTGTTGTTGTTGTTGTTGTTGCGGCTGTTGAGCATATTGGTTAGGATTCTGTTGATATTGCGCATTGGCAGGATTTGGTGGTTGTTGGGGGTGAGATGCGAGAGATGATGGGTTTTGGTACTGATACTGGTAAGGGTACTGGTATTGTGGTGGCACCGGCTGATACTGTTGTTGTTGTTGAGGGGGAAGTTGACCTTGAGGATGGAATTGGGGTGGCAATTGTTGCGGTTGTGTTGGAATTGAAGATGGTTGTTGAGGTACAGGTGCAGGCTGTTGTTGCAATTTTTGATTTTGTGTCTTATTTTTTTCTAATTGGAGTTTTTTTTTGCATACTCGGCTTTTTCCTTCTCATATCTCTTTTTATCAGCTTCAGCCTTGTTTTCGTATGGAACCTTGTCCTCAGCACTCAAAGCCTTCCATTTGTCACCAAGAGCCTTACCAACTTGACCAAATGAGATACCTGGGTTTTCTGCTCTCACAATGTCTCTGTTTTCGTTAGCGAAAAACATGTAAGCAGACAAAGATCTCTTTGGAGCATCTGGATCCTTCTTCTTTCTGGAAACTTTTCTCTTTTCACCTGGAGCTGACATTTTCAAATATAGACCTATGGAAATGGGGAGGGATATTTGTTAGTATTTCAAATAGGAAAAGGAAAACAAGAAATTGGCAGAAACAAAAATTAAACAAAAAAAAGGGTGAAGGTGATAGAACAAGTTCCATACTTTATAAATAATTTGATGGTTGGCACTGTGTCTCACACATAATAGAACAAAGTCACAACAAACAAACAAGCAAACACTGAAATTATCACAAACAAAGCAAAGCAAACACAAAATATTATTCCTCTTCTTCTTCTTCTTCTTCTTCTTCCTGGACGCGAAATTTCGCAATTTCTTTAGAGCGCGTCTTTGCTGTTCTCTGTGTACAGTGATTGTAGATCTTTTTGTTTTTCTGTTGGAGGTAGTGTAAAATGCTTCAAAAAAAAATGTGTGCGTATGTGCGTGTGTGCATTTGTGTGCGTGTGTGTCTTTTTTTTGAGTAGTGTACCAAGTGACAAAAAGGTATCCCTCAAAATTTCTCTCAATTTCGATTTTCCCACTTTTGGGAGAAACACAGCCAAAAAATTTTTGTTGAAAATGTAGTAAAATCGACAACTCTGAACCCAATTCCCAAACCATATATTGACCTGCTTTCCATCCAATTGCTCTTGTTTGCGTGTGTGAAAGCTCGTCTGTGACTTGTCCTCTCTACTTTTTGATGTTTTATTTTTTTTTTTTTGCAACCACCTTGGTAACTCTATGGGGACTGTAGTTGTGGTGGTGGTTGTTTGAATGTAAAAACGTGGGTGGGTGTTGGTCGTCCACCTGATATCACTTTTCTCTCAACCAATTGTGCCATCCGTCATCGACGCTATGTTGTGCTGTGACTGTTGGATGCTCAATGGTCATATCCTTACTTTATGTTTCTCTCACCTTTTATTTTTGTTTGTGTTTTCTTATATGTGTGTAGGAGTGTAATACATACTATTAATCACTTAATGTGTGTGTGGATTATACTATGGTAGTAATAAAAAAGAGTGGTATAAAAAATTTTGTATGAGGAATTTGTTGTTGTATAAAATATATATAGGCCTCAGAGTTTTTATTCTTTGTATGGTGATAATTATACGTGGTAGTGTACTTTGGAACAGAAAAACTAAAATTAACGCAGCAAACAAAAATTGCAGTCGTGTGTATACTACCAAAATGTCAACATATTACTATATACGCATATACAATTTCCTATTTAATAACAAGAGAGGGGACGCACATCACGCTACCATAAACCACCACACAAATTCAGAGAAAGAGAACATCATGGAGCGGGAGCCTTACGTCTGCTTTTTCAGTCTATAGGCAGGTTGGCCATGTAAAGCAATTTAAGGTTCTCTATTTTGAAGCTCTACACGGACCTTTTTTATGTCTCTAAAAGACCCAATTTTCTCAACAATTATTTTTGCGACAAACCAGTAACAAAAAATCAAGCCAGCCATTTTCATATAAATACACACAACGTGACAATGCAGGAGCTCTACAAATTTACAACAGTCAAGTCATGACAATTGTAGTACACATACCCGAATATAGATAAACATAGTGGCTAAAAAAATAGTACTACATAAAAAAGAGCAGATTGCATTATTCCTTATTACCCAACACACGTGATGCACACGTGATAAATCTCTATTACACTTGTGCACTTGCACTTGTGTTGAAGGTAGACACCAGATACCGATACAGAAAGCTTCGAGCTTGTCAATTATTATCCCAGTACGATTGAGACAAATAACCAGGGAACCGCTTCCTTCATATGCATATCCAAATAGATCATAACATACACTGGGTCAAGTATGAATGATTTGGTGGTGCAGCCTCATAACTTCTGCTTGCCAAGAAGACAGCTCATCCCAACATTTACTCTCTCTGCAACCAAATTTTCGCTTCAACCGAGCTAACCATCCGTTTCTTATACTTGGTCTCAATGTCAGCATGCCCAAATCTTGAACCATCTTCACCATCACTACTGATATAAGCCTCCTTTTCAAATTCATCCAAAACTTGCACGCTTCCAGTTAATATGTCAACTTTGTACCCTTGCAGTTGAAAATGCATAGCCAATTTCAATGTCTTTTCAATCGTTTTGCCCATCCCTTTCACAATTAGGTATTTCACTTTCTTGTATTGATCATTTTGGAATTTACGTTGCGTTCCTTGCAGCTTAGAGAATTTTGTTAATTGCTTGTCAATCCGTTTGACGGCTGATATGAATGGAGTTGATGATTTGACAAGAAACGTAGAGTTGAATTGAGTTTCTGTAAGGCGTTTGGTTTGAGCACTGTGCTTGATATGTTTGCCTTCAATTCGATTAGCCATTTTTATCTTTAGTGGATGGATTGATTTGACTATATTGTAGTAGGTGTGAGGGCAGCTACAGCAAAAGGAGTCTGCAGTGATGGGGGGACCGACCGACCCATCTTCAGAAATCTTTTTTGCTTTTCTATCGTATGTTACTAGATTAGGTAAAGTGCGCGGCGCTCACAGAAAGTCAAACAAGATCAAAACAGTACATTTACAGAGCACGAATTTACATATGAAAAATAATGATGGTGTTAGGCATAATGCCAATACGTTCTTCCCGATGAGTTGGCGTTTTCAATAGACTCTGCAGGGGCTGGCCAAAATTTGATGATTTCGTGTAGTTGTAGGGTCAGTCTCATTATTTGCTCCAAGATTTGTCTCGCTGGGGGGCCGTCTCTGAGGTGGGTTGAGAATTTGACCTGGCGTCTCTTTGCTGCAAACTGCCACGTCCATCGAGCAGATCCAATTCCTGGGTATGTGCCTGTTGTGGGTCACCACCAGTGCTTTGATTTCTGTTTCTCATAATATTAAACATTCTACTGGCTCTGATCGTAAAGCTGCAGGCCCATTCTCGTTGAAGTCTATTCTTCTCTTTGATGTGAACTGCGATATTCACGTTGTCTCTCCGTAATGTCCCTTCTCTTCAATCGAATCAACTGAATAAACACTGCAATCAAAATGTACAATAGAAAGATGCTTAGGCAAAATACTTTAGTGGCAACCGCCTTTCCTTGCGTATTCACTAGACTGTGAACCAAAGTTTTTGTTGACCCTAAAAGTTTCTTGAGGATTTGGAAAATTGTTAACTTAGTCTGGGTGGAAAGTAGTGGTGTGTGTCTTATCGATTACTTGTAAATGGTGGTGTGTATAAATGAACACTTGTAACTGTTGCAATACTGGTCAAACGATGGGTATTTCTTTATGTGTAGTGGATATGGTCAGTTTTAGTTATGTTCAGTATAGTGGCTGTGCCAGTGGAAGCTTGATAAAGTATTTAACGAGTAAACACAACTGTAATATGATGTAATTGTAGCATGTATTTGATAAGTTAGATGGGGGTAAATATCGTTGAAAGAGGTTTGTCACAAAAGATTTATGGAAACCGAGTAGAACTTCTCTTGGCATGCAAATAAGCCAAATTTGTTTTTGAAGATAAGAAGCAGCTGTGCGATTTACTTGGTATTCTGAAACTATCTTTTTATCCCATCACGAAATTATTATGTATCCAGAGTTGCAAAAAATGGTATGTGTGACTTGTTTTTGTGTCATAAATGCTCACCACTTTCCTCATCCTATATTCAGTGTGTGAGTGCTTCAAAATACGCATCGCTTACCCTTAGCAAAACAGTTTTTGTTCACTGAGTAGAATGAAGCTCTCTGATTTACCATTTGAGATAATTGCAAGGACTCTCCCTATTGATGAGCACCTACTTGACCTACCCGATACCGTTCTTTTCCCCTGGCTCAATTTGCTACCGCAGAGACAATGTTTGAAGATGTTGGCTGAGAAAGGGGTAGGCTTAGGTTTGGCACAAAAAATATCCAACGGGAAAAGGACATTCAAGATTGTAAGTGTCCCTGAACTGACTCGACTTGTTGATACCGGCAATTTTTCCAATGGCTGGGAATATAGCCGAGAGATAAATGTAAAGTTTTACTTTAAAATTTACGTCGATTTTGGTCATCCATTTAATCACACCCCCGGGCATCAAGAGAGACGAGAGGGAGAGCATGTCGTCTTCAACTTTGACTTGGTTCAAGATCTTTTGTTCAGGTATGTGGGGTTCGCCAATGCTGTATGGGTGTGGACAGGCACAAAGGAGTATCATTTATTTTTGGCCATGCCTTCCTTGATGTGGAAAGTGTGTGATTTGACTTTCCAGCAAGTTTCCTTCTCACACCCTTCTTCGTTTATTGACCTAAACGTTGCTTCTGCACTTCAAAGGTTTTCCAACAAATTTGTTCCTACTATGCTCCAATGCTGGGCTCCGCCAACAGGTCAGCAAAAGTTGTGTGCATTGATCCGTTCATTAGAGTTGAACTTCACTGTAAACCAATTTCTTGAATTTAAGCACAATGTGGCCAAAGAATCATCACAGGCTCATCTAGGGCCGGAGTCCTTGCTGATTTATTTGGAAATGGACGGTCCAGGGAAGGGTTATAGGTGGAGGCGAAACCACCACGACCTTCTCTCTCCAGCTACAACACGGGAAAACAACAACGATAATAACGACGCATTTTTAGACTTTCCTACCGAGTGGATTACCGAAGTGTTCACAATGGCACAAGTCAAGGAGTTTACTTTGGACTATTTTGCACCAACTTCGCGAATACCCAACTTGAAAAAATTGCTTCTGCTGATGCCTAAACTCTCTCACTTGAGCTTGAGCTTTGGAGTTTTGGATTTTGTGAATATCCCAAGACTAGTAACACCAAAGTCTTTTGATCTTCATATACAAGTGAGGATTAGCAAGCTGTACTTTGAAACCATTCAGTATAGGTATGTTCGGACAGTGTGGGACAGCAAAGAATTTGACGACTGTGTGATTTTGAATTGTATCAAAGAAAAAATTAGTAGGGAAGAAAGGAGCATGATGTGGGGCTACTGTTAAAAGAGGAAACGAGGTGCATATAGCACGTCTTACAAGCAAGCAACACTTGTTAAGAGCCCATAACTCCACCATGTGACTTCAGAGGACATAGCTAATTACAAACGGGACACTGAATCAATCTGATGCATTGCAAATCAAAGACCAATAGAAAAGCAACTGAATATCATTAGTGGCAATCTCATTGTCGTAAGTGAAGTACGCGCCAAAGATCGCAACTCTCTAACCAATACAACGAATACGAGACAAGTCTAGGTGAAACAACATGAAGGTGGTGTAATAGATAGTTCTCTACAAATTAGTCCCCCAAAATGAGGAAAATAGTTTCAAAGTCACAGCATTTCGTGAACTTTTCAAGTGCAAGGACCATTGGCAAAAGATCCTGAATGGTCGTTGCCGTACTCAGCATTTATACAAAACACGATTTTCGCGTCACTGTACGCGACAAAAAAAAAAAAAAAGAAGTCGAAATTACGAGTAGGTGTGGTGCTCACCATGGGCCACAACCTCCATTTGATATAGCTTAGCCACTCCAATTGAGCCACATTGAATCCCAAATGAGCCGGAAAAGACAATTTGAAGAAGACACCTCGCAATTTAGCTTTGATCCAAGTTCCTCGTCACCAACCCCATCTTCCTCATGCACGTCCTCATCAACTCCAAATCCACTAAATTCATCTCCACTAAAATATAACACCCACGAGCACTTGGGTGTCCAATACTCCATCGCACAGTCTTCACCAGTTGCTAAAAGAGTGCAATTGAGAAAGATACATTCTGAAGTACACCAAAAGACGATACGAATGATGATGGATGCACAGTTGCATCTACAGCGACAACAACAGCAGCAAGAAAATACTAGTACAAAGAGCGATATGTTGATGGATGAAACCGATCATGAGACTGATAAACTTGAAGAAAACAAATGCACATATTTCCAACAACCTTATTGGTGATTAGAGGCAGTGTGGAGACTGAGATTATGAATACGTTAAGTAAAGTTATGACAACTGGTGCAACCAAACTATGAAGGAAATGCAGTGCTCACAATCGCTGAATTTCGAAGGAGGTTTCTTTAACGTCCAAAATGTTATTGTAGTATGAGATCCGTCCGGTATTTTATTACCCCTTGGTTTGTATACATACATAGTGGTCGTCTTCATAGTGTAAGCTTGTATACTTGAGCCACCAGATGCGAGCACTGTTTAACTCAACCCCATAACGTTGCCCAGTTTACAATCTCTCAAAAGTAGGCGTTATGAATTGAGTATTAGTCTTTAACTCTGCCACACCAAGTAGATCACTGGCATCCATAAATGCTAACTAGCTCACACATTGTCAATTTCAAATTAGTCAATTTCTTGGACAACGAGTCCCCGAAAATAGCCTTTTGTGCAGATTTGATACAGCCGTAAATTTCAGAATTTGAAAATTTCATCCATCAGCAAACGTCACCAAGATAAACTTCCCACACCAACCAATGCTTAGTATAGTCGCACGAAATATACGAACTAGTCGATGTAATCGAATGCCGACTTACTGCATCCATCGGCAATTGCGTACTACTCGACCTTTGAGATTCAACCCATTGGTAGAGCAATTTGTTGAGGAACTAAAAGAAGATGACGATGGTAAAGACAACAAAGGGAAAGGGAATAGTAACAACAACAATGACAAAGAGTCCACGTTTGAACGATTCAAATCATTCATTACAAAATGTCTTGAAACTATTGGAATTACAATCTCATCAGTCGGGGTATTGGGTTTGGCTGGGTTCTTGTATCATCGATTTTACAATGAACATGTATTATCCAAAATGAACCAGGCATTCGAGAAAGGTGACCCCTCTGCACAGATAAAGATGCATACAAGGACCCACGATGACAGCAACGAGCATTTTATCAATGCCCATTGGGTGGAAAGACCACAGCAAAAATTGATTGATGAAATCATTGCGGGCAAGATTATTGGACGTTACTTTTTAATTATTGGAGAGAAGGGGACGGGTAAAACTTCATTAATAATGGAGGCCATGAAAAAAGTTGGTGGGTATAATGTAACGATATTTGACGCACACGCTGACCCGGAAATTTTCCGAATTCGGTTGGGGAAAGCATTGAACTTCACTTTCAATGAGGATTACATTGGCTCATTGTTTTCAATAAGGGGCCCTAGAGATACCACTGCTCTATTGGATATTGAGCGAGCGTTTGAAAAATTGGAAGAGTTGGCAATACAACGAGTCAACCAGATCAAGCGTCCATTGATTATGATTATCAACAATGCCCACTTGATTAAAGAGAATGAAGAAGGAATAAAATTGTTGGAGTTGTTGCAGCAAAAAGCTGAATCACTAAGCGGACTGGGATTGCTTACAATGATATTCAATAGTGATGATTATTGGGTTTATGAGAAGCTCAAACAGCTAGGAACTAGATTGGAATTGATCAATGTTCGTGATTTCAATAGAGACGAGACCGTTAATGCCCTCAAATTTATCCGTCATCGCTATTTCCCACTGGATAAAGTGTTGAAAGATGACATGTGCAATGCAGTCTATGACTTGATTGGTGGTCGTCCTCAACACATCACTCAAGTCGCTCGTCACAACGATATAATTAAAGCATGCCATGAGATAATTGATCGAGAAAAGACGTGGTTTCTCAACCAATGTGGATTACTAGGCCTGGATATGGACGATGATGTGATGGAAAGTGGTAAGTTTTCAACCAGTGCTATGCTCCTAATGAGAGAATTTGTTGAAATGGATCGGAATCGAATGAATACATTAATAACAAATCAAAAATCTTCCGAATTTACTGACCACCACTTACCTGAATTGCCTCTTTGGCGAGCTCGTCAAGTCATGACACGAGCAGATTATATTCAACGATATGACAACGCAAATATCTTCACCATAGATTCCGAGTCTCGTGTTCGTGCAGATTCCGTGCCCATGATGCGGGCATTCCATGAGATTGCTTCTCAACCTCATTTCGACGAGTTATTGCAGGACACTATTGACAGAGTTGGTGATATTGAATCACTAGGAAGAACAAGAGAGATTGTATTGAAGGATTTGAATTTAGGTAGTAGGTACTTGGTGCAAGGTATTAATGGTGATGAAGTGACCATGACCATGCTCAAATCTGCCAAAGAAGCTGATTTGCATGGAGATTTTGAAGAGTTTAACGAGGAGGCAGCAAATGAAATGGATTCGAGTAATGGGGGTGAAAAGAATGGAGTAGAAGAGGATCATGTGGATGAGGATGACTTGTACTTGGAGGAGATTAACCGGAAAGATTCAAGAAAATGGTGGAAGAAAAGGATGCAAAAGTATGATCAATTGTATTTGCCGGAAAAATATCGACACAGCCAGGAGGGTGACATAGATTTGGATCGTGTGGATGAGAAATAAGAATCCCGGGGGACCTAAGATTTTACTGTGTAGATATGGATTTCGTATGTACATCAGGCTTTAAAATCTCTCGAAAAAATATGTCGTGTGACTAATGACGCATGAAAGGATGAACGACAATGACTAAAAAGACGAATCCCATACACATTTCATCCAACGAAGCGTTACAGCAACTACTCAGTCGATATGACAATTTTCTCTTTGACTGTGATGGAGTAATCTGGCTAGGAGACAGCTTGATCCCTGGCGCTGCTGAATTTATTCAATTACTCGTTGACAACAACAAGAAGTTTGCATTTGTCACCAACAACTCATCGAATTCACGAAACACATACTTGAAAAAGTTTACCAAATTGGGTATTCCTAGCATCACAAAGGACATGCTATATCCAACGTGTTATTCAGCTGCGTTGGAAGTTAGAGATCAGTTGAAAGTGCCCTTGGGGTCAAAAATCTGGATATTGGGTGAACATGGAATCGAGGAAGAATTGCAAGAAATGGGGTACGTCACCCTAGGCTGCAACGACCACAAGTTGGATCATTTAGACTTGGATAGTCCAATTTTGGAAGTTGACCCTGAAGTGAAGGCGGTTGTAGTTGGATCCACCAAAGAGTTTAATTACATGAGAATAGCCCTGACTTTACAATATTTGTTACACGAGGGAAAGAGTATTCCTTTTATTGGATGCAATATTGACCGCACGTATCCTGGTCCCAAGGGATTGACTTTGCCTGCTGGTGGCAGTGTGGTCGATTATATGGCGTACACTGCAGATCGGGATTATATCAATGTTGGTAAACCAAGCACACAATTTTTAGACATTATATTACAAGATAAACGGTTTGATAGAGACAGAACTTTGATGATTGGTGATACTTTGTATACTGATGTCAAGTTTGGTAATGACGGCAATTTGGGCGATGGACGTGGAAGTTTGTTGGTGCTTTCTGGTGGAACTAGATTGACAGATTTGCAGAGATTGGTTGATAAGGCAAGCAGTGAAAAGGATTTAGTGCCTCTGTATTTTGCTGAGTCGATTGGATACCTTGTTCAGTTGTTGGAACCCCAGAAGGATTAGACTATAAATAGATTGATAGATTGTGTAGATAAGACTTTGCTATTTATTGATTTGCGCGCATAAAAATTTCCTTGAATTTTCTGTAAACCTTTTGCCACAACTTTCGATTCATCTTATCCACAACACCACACTCATAGTTTATACACCTCACACCCCGTCCACCCCTTCCTTATCTTATGATATGTTTAACTTCACTGGGGATACAAAGAGACGTAATGTCAACTTGGGAGATAAGAAACGAACTGGATTTGGCGGATTTGGCACCAATGCATTTCTAGAACAATCACGTAAGGAGCGAGAAGAACGGGAGCAACAGCGTATTCGAGAGAACGCCGCAATTACGATACAACGAGCTATCAGACTGTACTTACAACAGAAGGAGGAGGTTGGGAAACTACTTCGAGATTGGCTTGATTCTGATACACTGGAAGTTGATCTCTGGGGTTTTGTATCTCAATTTGTGACGTTGACACACTGGTTTGGACGCAGAGGTGAATCAGACCAAGAGGAATTGAGTGAGATTGTGTCAAAGTTGAATAGCGAGTTGGAAACAAAATGGTCAAATCTACTGAGTGAGCATGCAGCGGCATTGTTTTACCTTGGCCAATTCGTATCTGGTTGCCTTTCGCAAACCAAAGTGGAGAGACAAATCAAAAGACAATGGATGAGTATCATCAGAGCATTGCATGGAAAGTATCACTATACATCTGCATTTTTGTTGGCACAGCTTGGCCAATACCTACAGCTGGAGTTATATAATGAGGGCCACTCTGAAGAGATTGTGGACATCCTCAACTTTGCTTACACTGTGGAACAGTCATTATTGAATACCAACCGCTCCTCATTTGAGCCTTCCATGCTTAATATCCTTGCTTGTGATGTTTACACTGGCCCCAATGAGTTTTACTTGAAAGTATTGCGTGAATTTGCCTCAAAGAAGCAGAGTGAAATTGACAAATACTTGAAGGAAAACGATGCCGCCAAGGATAGACTACTATACATGTTGGTTAACTTTTTAATTATCCACGAGAATGCAGTCTTCACGATGCAAGACTTGCAATTGGTACACGTTTTGCTTAAGTACAGCCAATCCATGGTATTGGAGAACTATCCCGATGAAAGCGAATCGCAGCAAATGAAGGATAGAGGAATGAGTGCAGTGGTACTCCCGACTGCCAAAATTGAAGTGTTAAAGTCCTTGTATGCACCCGGTTTTCTTCAAAATGTTTTGAAATCAGGACAACAGAACAATACTATATCTTATGAAATTCTTTCGAAGCTCATTGCTTTGCAGCCATCATGGAAGCAGTCAGTTTTGAATCAAATATGCATAGACCCAACAAACATTTTCAAAACCTGTGCGCATTTTCTCAAGCAAGCTGGAGAGCTATCTGGTCGCTCGTTTGAGAAAGTCGAGGAGGCTTTTCTTTCAGGTGATTTTTACAATGGATTGTTGTTTTTCGAAGAGGTTTATTCCTATTGGCTTATAGTATCTAATGATACTGAGTCATTCAAGAAGACAGGAATAGACGAGGAGGTGGTGAAGGAGTTTTGTAAATTCTTGAAGCCATTATGCTCTTGCTTGGCAATGAAAGCGGACTTGGGTACGAAATATCTCCGCCAAAAGACATTCACTTTGGTTGATCAGTTGTATTTGAAGAATTTGCGATTAAAGTTTCTCCCTCCAGATTTTTGGCTAGTGAAGCAACGCAGTTATAATTTTGATAAATTACTTAGTTATGTGATTCAGGATTTTATGGAAGATCTGGTTGGGGCTGATGACGATGATGACAATAGAGAGCGGGAAGCCTTTTTACAAAGTATACCAAACACTTATCGAGAAATGCTCATTTTGTTGAAGCATGTACCGTACTTTATTCCCTTCAATGATCGAGTTAGGATTTTTCAGCAATTGGTTGAAATTGACAGCCAAAGCAGCTCACCATATTGGGGGTTTATGGAGCCTAGAGTCAAGGCGGAAATTAGACGACAAAATCTACTTCAAGATGCATTTGAGGCATTTAGTAAAATGGGAAATCTGTTCAAGAATCGAATTCAAGTGGAGTTCTTCAATGAATATGGGCCAGAAGCGGGGATCGATGGAGGGGGTATAACAAAGGAGTTTTTAACCAGTGTGGTTAAAGAAGGATTTGATCCTGCTCAAGGACTTTTCAAGGAGACACGTGACAACCAAATATACCCCAATGAGGAAATTTGTATCAAGATGAAATTGGGACAGGATGTTTATGATGCTAGGGGCAAACTAGAATACATACAGTTTATGGGAATGTGTGTGGGGAAATGTTTGTATGAAAATGTCTTGATCGATGTATCGTTCGCTCCGTTTTTTATCAACAAGTGGTGCATGGATGGTTTCAAGAATACCATCAACGATTTGAGTTATCTCGATGGAGAATTGTTTAAAAATTTGATCAAGTTATCAAACATGTCTCTGGAAGAGTTGCAGCATATAGACTTGGTTTTTGCCATTGATGAGAAAGTTGATGATGAAACTGTCAATTTTGAATTGATACCAAATGGTCGACTGCTCAAAGTTGATAAATCAAATGTTCAGTACTACCTTCACAAGTTTGCAGATTTCAAGTTGAATCAATTGCTCCTACCACAAACCAAGGCATTTTTGTCTGGGTTATTCACAATCATTCCCCGTAAATGGTTTATGATTTTTGATTATTATGAGTTACAGATGTTGATATCGGGAGGTAAGAAAGATGTTGATGTTAATGATTGGCAAGAGAATGTCGAATATGGAGGATACTTGCCAGATGATGTCAGTATTCAACAGTTTTGGGAAATTGTCGATGAGATGACGCCACAAGAGAAGTCGAAATTGATCAAATTCGTCACTTCAGTGAGTCGAGCCCCATTACTTGGATTCTCGGTATTGAATCCCAAGTTTGGTATACGGAATTCAGGCAGAGATGTGACTAGACTACCTACAGCTTCAACATGCGTGAACTTGTTGAAGTTACCTGACTATCAAGATAAGCAGATTATGAGGGAAAAGTTACTTTATGCTATAAATACTGAATCTGGATTCGATTTGTCATAAAGGGGAAGTTGTTGAAAAATAGATGATGCTTTCAAGAATATACACACATTATAGAAGTAAAAGATTGGAAACAAATGAAGTTTTCTTGCAACTCAACCACACTCATCTTCTTGTCTTTCTCTTGTTCTTCAACAATACCTTTTGTTTAACCTTTTCAGACTCTTTTTCACTTTCGCTTTCACTCTCACTTTCACTTTCCATTTCTTCATCTTCACTAACCATCTCTTCATCTTCCTCTCCCTCTTCTTCCACATCAACTTCTTCCTCTTCCATAGCGTTCTCCTTGGCTGCTTGCTTCTCAGCTTTTCTTCTCAATTCTACTTCTCTCAATCTCAACAACTCTGGATTCTCTTCAACCAACTTCTTATCCGAAGCGAAATCTCTTTCTTTATTATCCTTCATTCTATTCTTGTAGAATGCACGTTCTCTCTTTTGTCTAATCTCTTCTACCCTACTCATACCCTTCAATGTAGTAGCCACAAGATCTCTATTATACCTAACCGGAACATTCCTTCTAGCGGCAAATGTCAAAGTAGAATCAACCACCAATTCTTTCCCAGCGGCTTTTCTGAATGCTTTGGTCCATCTCAATTTACGAGGATTACGACGTTGTTTGAAAGCCTTATGGCATTTAGAACGACAGAATCTGAACTCTTTGGCATCGTTACGCACAAACGTTATTCCATGAAGTGGATATACTGGCGATGAGCAGAAATGACATTGATAAACTCTCATACTGCTTTATTTCTGTGAGACTGTGAGTGAGTGTATGTGTGTGTGTGTGTGTAAAAGTGAGTAGCTGTACGTAATAAAAGGAACGTGTGACGATACTATAATCCCGTGTCTCTTTGACTCTGTATCTGTTATAAGTGATACGGAACTTCAAGAAATATATGGTTTTGTTAAAGAGATGAGATGATGATAAAGGAAATTTTTTTTTTTTTTTGTCTCTTCTTTTCTGGCTCAAGTGCAGCGTTTGTGTCAACAAAACAGGAATTGAGAAATAAATTTTCATTTATAGCACATCTACCACCAATCACTCCCATTCTATCTTTAGTCAAACAAGGCTCTACTACTAACTGAGAAGTAACATAAACTCAGGGCTTACTTTAACCACTTTTGATATCTTGGAAATACCACATAAGCTAATATTATAAGATCCGTCTAACGTAATGGCACCTTTGCAAGCACCTATACTTCCTATACCCGGTGAGAATGGCCAACAACAACAACAACAACAACAACCACAACAACCATATTATACGGGTCAACTCCAAAAGAAACAAGCCGCAGAGGGGTCTGTTGAGTGGTACTTTGACCAAGGTGTCAACTGGATGGGTGATCATCCATGGATAACTGGATTTGGTGCATTAACAGTTGCTTACTTTGCTGCCGGGTTTGTTAAATCTAATAAACCAGGGATTAATGGTAAAGCATTCCATACTGGTGGTTTTGGCTCCAAAATGACCCCAAGAGAGGCGTTATTAATCTTAAATTTGAAAGAAACCAACTTGAGTAAGTTGAAGTTAAAAGAACAACATAGAAGATTGATGATGGCTAATCATCCCGACAAAGGCGGATCGTCATACTTGGCTACCAAAGTGAATGAAGCTAAAGAGTGTTTGGAGAAAAGAGGCGGAATGAAAGCAAAGTAGTCAACGATGTAACGTATTACACGATGACAAATAATATAACAAGACAATGACTAATGAATGATACATACATAGATTTGTATATATAAATTTACCCTGTGAATAGCTGTAATTCAAACGTATAAAGAACACATGTATTGACTGTGTATACAGAGGAGGAATGGTGGTCATTTGGTGTCTGCATCACCATCTCTCGTTGATCTTGAACCAATAACGCCGAGATTTGTCCCCATAGCCGACGACGACAGCATACTTAACGCAACAGAAAATAATTTCCAACATTTTCAAACCCACACAAGGAATTGTATACTCTATAACAAGACAAGATCCCCGGCACATTTATAGATCTATCATTCATTGCCTATAACATCACCACGGCCACCGCTACCGCTGTCACTACCACCATTAGCATTACCACTTGCACCGTCAGTTTCATCGTCTCCTATTTTCTGCATCAACGGCTCACTGGCCAAGCCTCCCTTTCATTTACACGATGACTACCTATGAAAAGATAGTGAAAGGGGCAACCAAGGTGAAAGTGGCTGCTCCGAAACCCAAATACATTGAACCCATATTGATGGCTACGTCTTTTGACCACTCAATTGTTTCTGCTGAAAACTTCAACACCATTATGAGGACTTTACAACAAAGGCTACGTGATAGTTCGTGGTCGGTTGTTTATAAGTCGCTAATTGTTATCCACCTCATGATAAGAGAAGGAGACAAAGATGTTACTTTGCGCTATTTGGCAGACCAGGGCCATTCAATGTTGAACTTATCGCTGAGTAACATTGCCAGTAACAACAGTGGGAATTTCAATGCCGATGTTCGATTGATTATGAAGTATTCTAAATACTTACACACAAGGGTGAAGCAATTTGATGCTACGGGCATTGACTATGTACGAGACGAAAGAGCGAATAACAGTACTACCCAAGAAGGTGGGAGATTACGTTCATTGACCATTGAAAAGGGTTTGCTAAGAGAGACCGAAAGTGTTCAAAAACAAATAGATTCATTACTCAAGAACAGTTTTATGGAGAATGAGATCAACAATGATGTTGTCCTTACTGCCTTCAGATTGTTGGTTAATGATTTATTGGCATTGTTTCAAGAGCTTAACGAAGGGGTGATTAATATATTGGAGCATTATTTCGAAATGTCGAGATATGACGCTGAAAGATCATTGAAAGTTTACAAGAAATTCGTTGATCAGACAAAGTACGTTATTGATTACTTGAGAGTTGCAAAGCATCTTGAATACGCTACAAAGTTGCACGTTCCTACAATTAAGCATGCACCAACCGCGTTGACAAGCTCTTTGGAGGAGTATTTGGATGATCCAAATTTTGAAGTGAATCGAAACCAATATTTGGCAGAGAAGAATGGTAAGCAAAATGCAAACGCTTCAAAGAAACCTGTTTTTGGTAATAGAGAGGAATCTAGAGCCACGTCACAGCCACAGCCACAGCCACAACCACAAGCACAAACGCAAGCACAAACGCAAGCACAAACGCAAGCACAAGAAGCTCTTAATAATGGTGGCGCAAGTGGAGTTCAGAGACACCCTTCGTTGGTGGTTCAACAAACTTATAATCCGTGGAGTAACATTGCCGTACCTGTTTATGCCCAAGCATATTCACAAGTACAAGCTGATCCATTTCAGCAACAACAGTTACAACAACAACAACAGTTACAACAACAACAGTTACAACAACAACAACAACAAAACACACTTAGTCACCAATCGAGGGCATCCTTACCCCCAATATTTCAAGGGCAAACGTACCAATCACCCATGCACACTTCATTCACAGGGAATGGATTTGGTGGCTATGGAAGCCAAACTAGTTTGCAACCACAACAAACAAGCTCTTTTCAACAGTCTTTGCAACCGTTACAACCTCAAACAACCAACCCCTTTTTACAACAACAGCAACCACAGCATACGTCAACCCAGTTTCAGCAGCAAACGCCGTTACCGTTGCAACATCAAACTACTAATCCGTTTTTGCAACAAGCCCAACAGGCACAAACGGCGCCTGTCGTCCAACAACTGCAACAACAACAACCTCAATTCACACTGCAATATGCTCAGCTGCAACCAACTCAAGGATTACAGAGGGCAAATACTAATCCGTTTGCTAGCGTGGCAACGGGTCAACAAAATTTCCAGCCACAAGGAGGTGTGTTCTTTGGACAACAGCAGCAACAGCAACAGCAACAGCAACAGCAGCCAATACAGCCATTGCAGCATCAATCCACCAACCCTTTTGCTCGACGTGTTTTTGATCCAAACGTTGATAGTTTGATTTAGATGTTGAAACAAATGAAAGGCGCGAATTCGATGGGGAAGTCTAGTTGAAAAGAATTTATAGATTTAATTTAGTACATGCTATACAAAATTATACACTCTTGACTACGAGATGTTGAACTTGCACTGATAGTCAATGTGGGTAGTGGGATAGTGTGCAAAACTCTGAGTGATACCGCATAGTTTGCACGCTTCAAATCTTTGAAAGCATTTGCTTCTTTACAATCCCACATCCCATAGTTCAGCATTATATCCGTCGGTAACACTTGCATCCTTACCATACTCGCCTTGCCATCGATTAAACCCACCTTTCAATACATATACATGAACCTCATCCTCCAAGTACTGTTTCACTTTCGAGTCAACAATGTCGTCAATGGACCGCAAAAATTTCAAACTTGCGGAAGGGCCTCTGGCTTGTGACAACATACAGTGGAACACGACATCGTGGATCTTGTTGGCGTATATCTTGTCATATATCTCTGGCAAATGGTTGTAGAAGTCTCCTGCTGGATAGTGCCAACTTCCTTTGATGTGACCACCTACATAGTCCGATTCTCGAACGTCAATTACGGCTAAGGATCCGTGAGGCGAGGCGTTCTTAGTTAACCAGGAATATAGAGTTGGTGGTTTGATGAATTTCAAGTCTGAAATGGAATGAATACGGCTGCTCATTTGTGGGGAAACAGCTGTGCTTGGGTACAGTGTCGAGAAGGGCTCTAGTAGTTGATGAAGGTGATTGAGGATATTAGATGTTGATATCAATAACGTGATATCATTGAAGCTGATTGTGGTTGTGTGTCGTAGCGAGTAATGTCGTGTCTATTAATTTTGCGACAATCTCTAAAGAATTTATTTTTTTTATTTTTTTTTTTTTGTATGAACCAATGAAGCGCAAATAACAAAAAAAAGGGTAACCGGCAATTTTTTGAAAAATTGTACTCACTGTTTGATCCAGTTGATCTACTTCCTCTTTGCTCTTTTCGGCTTGTTGAAGAAGGAATTGCTTTATTATATACTTTTACAATGGTGAGATTGACTAGAAAGAGGGCCCTTGAAAATGAGTTGAATGGGTCACCATTAACAAAGACCCTTTCCATGGATTCCATATCGTCTTTATTCAAACGCAAGAGAAAGAGAGGAGATAGCGAAGATACGGACACGACTAAATCCCAATCGGATAGTGAACAGAATGCCTCTGAGGAGGAAGAGGAATACAACAGGGAGGAACCGAGTAAGGCACCTCATCATAAAAGGAGAAAGATCAAAACAAAGGAAGAGGAGGAATTCGAGGCACGTGAGAAAGAATTAGACGAACAACTTCCACCCGAATTAAGAAAATATAGACCAAGAGGGTTTGGTTTCAACTTGCCACCGCAAGGTAGACCCGTTAGAGTCTACGCAGATGGCGTTTTTGATCTATTCCATTTAGGTCACATGAAACAATTGGAACAAGCCAAAAAGGCTTTTGACAATGTTGAGTTGGTTTGCGGGATTCCATCCGATGTTGAAACCCATAAACGTAAAGGTCTAACTGTGTTAACAGATAAGCAAAGGTGCGAGACGTTGAAGCAATGTAGATGGGTTGATGAAGTCATACCCAATGCTCCTTGGTGTGTGACTCCAGAATTTTTGAAAGAGCACAGGATTGATTATGTTGCTCATGATGATTTACCCTATGCCAGTTCAGATAGTGATGATATTTATAAACCCATAAAGGAGAAAGGCATGTTCTTGACTACCCAAAGAACTGATGGTATATCAACATCAGACATCATCACCAAGATCATTCGCGATTACGACAAGTATTTAATGAGGAATTTTGCTAGAGGTGCAACTAGAAAAGATTTGAATGTCAGCTGGCTCAAGATGAATGAGCTCGAGTTCAAGAAACACATCAATGATTTCAGAACTTATTGGATGAAAAACAAGACAAACATCAACAATGTTAGCAGAGATTTGTATTTTGAAATCAGAGAGTTTATGCGTGGCCGTAAATTCAATGTGAAGCAGTACTTGGAAACTCATCAAAACGCAGCAAGACAAAAAAGACTTAGAAATGGGTTTGATAGCCTGAATTTGACCACTGATGATGAAGAGGAGTCATCACCAACAAAAGGTAGTCCCTTGGCCGATTTTGCATCAAAGTATATTGGAAATGCTAATAAGGAATTGAACAAAACTGGTAAGGCTTTATTCTCGTGGATACAAGGGGAAAATGATGATAGTGATAACAACAATGGGTTCGATGAAGATGCTGACGAGATTGATGACGAGGAAATCAAACCGATTACAATCAGACCTGTGAGAAGAGCTAGACGCAG
Organism: Lodderomyces theae; assembly: GCF_024610275.1. Lineage (NCBI taxonomy): Eukaryota > Fungi > Ascomycota > Pichiomycetes > Serinales > Debaryomycetaceae > Lodderomyces > Lodderomyces theae. The sequence continues at coordinate 51,551 of NW_026261385.1, read as the reverse complement.
AAGCAGCAGTGCCGGTAGCTCTGCAAGTGCCAATAGCACACCCTTGAAGCCAAAATTGGGTTCCACAAAGGCTCCTCTGGAAGCAACAACCCCCAAATCAGCACCAGTCACAAAAAATACATCTTCAACAACACCAAAGTCCGAAGTGAGCTCGCAGAGTAAATCTCTGAGTACTCCTAAAACTGCACTGGCCACACCAAAAAAGAAGACTCCAAAGGGCAAACCAGCTGCCTCATAAATCAGCACAGCTGTGTAATTTGAACCCAGCATTTGCATTAATGTATAGTTGTATTTGTATTGTGATTTGTGTATTAATTGAAGAACATTGGATAAGAAGCCTTGTTATCTCTGGGGTAAGAAAGAATGCAAAAAAAGAAACAAAAAAAGAAAATCAAAATCAAAATCGAAATCGAAAGCGAACATACATCTTTACCTACTACCAAGGAACCATGTCCGACGAACCATCGCTGGAAGCCACAGATATGTCGTCAGACCTTTCAACTATAGAACTACCGAAAACCCAATCGCAGGTATCAAAAGAAGATGCTCAAGTACAACTTTTACAACAGTTACAAGAACAATTGAAACTACAACAGGAGCTCCTTAGCTATCAACATGAAATCTTGCAACAGCAACAGCAACAGCAACAGCAACAACAACTACAATCCCCGGCATACCCCAGCAACGCACAACCTCCACCACCATATCAGCAAAACACCCATTGGAGCTTTACTCAGGGTTTAGTTGTGGGCCAGTTGAGTGTCGTTTTCATTGTCATTATATTTATTAAATTTTTTGTATTTGCTGATTCGTCAACCACACCGACAAAGACGGTTATACGTGATGCATCCGGCGTTATAGTGAGACGAGATAAGAAGCAAAATAACAACAGACGCAAGTCGTACCTAAACCCCGAAGAAGCCGATGCGTCAGCTGAAGATGAGCGATTGTTGAGTAACCGAGCCAAAGTTTCGGCAATATTGGAAAAGACATATTATGACGTTCACAATCATGCTCCGGAATCACTCGACTGGTTTAATGTTCTTATAGCTCAGACCATATCTCACTTTAGAACAGAGGCATTGCTAGCTGACAATATCTACCATTCACTAAGTGACTTTCTCGATACTGCTGAACTACCTGAGTTTATGGATAAAATCAGCTTAACTGAAATAGATATCGGTGATGACTTTCCAATTTTTTCCAATTGTCGTATAAAGCAAAGCAGTGAAGACACGGGTAGATTGGAAGCCAAGATTGATGTTGATTTGTCGGATACGTTGACCTTGGGGGTCGACACCAAACTTTTGTTGAATCATCCACGCCCATTAACAGCAGTCTTGCCGGTATCTCTAGCCGTGTCGTTGGTCAGATTTTCTGGGTGCTTGACCGTCTCTTTGATCAATACTAATGATCAAGAATTTGCTGATCTGAAGAATCTTGAAGACAATAAGAGCGAAGCACTGAGCTCTACTTCTAAACACAGTAAAGAGAGCAGTGGTGGAGTCCAACAACAGAACCAGCAGAAAAGCAAAGATATCAATAAAGAGAGTGGCAATGACAATGGCACCGCTTTGATGTTTTCATTTTCTCCTGATTATCGATTAGAATTTGTCGTCAAGTCTTTAATTGGATCAAGGGCCAAATTGCAAGACGTGCCGAAAATCTCTGCACTAGTTGAGAATCGGTTACGCTCTTGGTTTATTGAACGGTGCGTTGAACCCAGGTTTCAAGTTGTTCGATTACCCTCAATGTGGCCAAGAACTAAAAATACAAGAGAGCCAGTAAAGACCAAAGAAGGTGACGAAAACTAATAAAACAATATCGATTAAATTGTACAAATATCACATGTATATAGGAAAAGTAAAACCCCGGTTGAGATTGGGGGGGAGTTTCTATCTTATTGAATTTATGTCTTCCTTTTTTTCAAATTCACATTAGTAGTAGAAGTAGCACCATTATACTGGGTACCAAATGAGTGGCCCCATCCCCATAGTCAAATATCATCATGGTTGATGACGATCCAGTAGAAAAAGTCCTTGTTAAAGTCGAACCGATGGTGTCAAGCGTAGTCAAACCAGAACGTCCTTGTGGCAATGATGATGAGTCAGGAACTTTATTCTCAGCCTCTTCTTCAGTCAGTTCTTCAGCCTTATCTTGTAAATGAGTGTTAGGTGATTCTGTATGTTGATTTGGGGTAATCATTTGTTGATCCATGTCCACTAAGGAATCTGAGTTGTCATCGGTCAAAATTGCTGTATCTGTACTGTGACTACTTGATACTGAAACAGCACTAGCCGTTCCAATATGGGATGATTCATTGTTCGCCGAGTTAATTACAGCTGTTGCATCTGAAGTTTCTCCATTACTTGATTTTCCCTCTCCATTTTGTAAATGCTGCTCTCCCCCATTTGGAGATAAGCTAAACATGGGTGTGACGTGCGATGCACTCACTTGCAGTTCCTTGGAACTTGCATATGGAGCAACGGTTTCCTTCTCATAGTTTCCAACAGACTCATGTGCAACAACATCCACAAGTGATTCACTTTCCAATGGCTCAACTGACAATGGTGGAGCGACATTCGCAGAATTTGCATTAATTGATGCCGAAAGTAAATCCAGCAGCTCAATAGGAGTATTTGTTTGAGCAGCAACGACAGTAACTGATTCTTCAGCATCCGTTGCAAATGGAGTGTTCAAACTCAAACTGGTGGATTCTTGGATAACCAAGGGTGGAGCACCAGTCTTCCAATACGAAACCCCAGCAATTGTGGTAAAGGAGGCAAAATCAAAACCCTCAGAAGTCCACAAGGATTCTGGTAACCAGTATTGTCTGGAGAAAGTAGCCGATTCAGCCTGTGGAATATCCTGTGTCGGAAGGACTGCTCCAGAAATTGAACCTCGATCGCTGATGGATAATGGCGCAGATAGCGACAATGGACTCATTGCTGCCTCGACATAGCCAAGCTCAGGCACACTTGAAGTGTTCATATATCTCAGAACCATCGATGAAAGTACCATGTCGGAAGAAGGTAACGTCTGGCCCCTGGTTGTCGTGGTTTCCATGTTGTAGTAAAAAGATGAACCTGTTATCTGTTCGTCGATAAGCGACATGTATTCCAATGTGACAGACTCGCTTGACCCTAAATCCAGTGTTGTAATCGCATTATCCGTTGAACTTCTACTCTCCTCATTCTCATTCACAGACATATTGGTGCAAGATACATCATCTGCTGATTCCGCCACCGTATTTGATTGCGCATTGACCGAATTTGAGTTGGCAATCGGCCTGGCTGTTTGTAAAAGTGCTTCCACCGAATATAATAAATCACCAATTGGACTTGTAGAAGATAACCTGGAACCGTATTCAATAGTGTCCAATTCACTGCTCCAACTTGAGCCACTGATTCCTGAAATCGTTGGTAACGGCCAGTTTGAAGTAGCTACATCCAAATAGGACAACGAGAATGACACGGCTAGAGTGGTGTCCATGCTTGGGTTGGGGGTCACACTACTTTCAATCAGCCTCTGCCAAGTTGTCGTGCGACTTTTTGGTTGTTCCAAGTCAAAATTTGCTTCAATTGATTCTGAAGTTGTGACCAGTACAACTCCTATTACCAGATATGAGCTCAATGAGCCCGAAAAAGTTGTCGAAACGGAATCAGACAGCTCTGTAGCATAATCTGAGCTTGTGGCGGTAGGTGGTTCATTAAAAGCATTTAAACTACCCATAGAACTAATCTCGAGGTCAGTAAACGAACTCGTACTCTCCGACGTGTCTTCCATCGGTTCTGAAATCGTTACCAAAAGCAGTTCTTGTCTTGTGAACAGGATTGTGGTAGGAACTGCCGCAATTGAACTATTCCACAAAAACCCCATTCCAAACGAGCTAGTCTGAGTTGATGTGGTCATTGCAACTGTTGTAGAAAATATCACAGGGGAGAAATTATCATTTCCGTTAGCTGTGTTTAAAGGCGCCCTTGTAGGCGATTGGGGCGATGACTGCATGATTGATGAAATAGATGCTCTCTCGCCAACTGACTGGTATTGCAGTTCTGGGGTTAAACCGAGTGACTCGTGTGTTCTGACTGTATTTGAAAGCATAGTGGGCGGAGTACTCGACATAATGGCGCCAACGCTTGAATTGAAATACTGTGCGGCAAATACTTCCAGACTGAAACCAGTTGTGACCTGAGTTGAATAACTTGAATTGAAGTAAATCGATGTGCTAGTTGGCAACTCCGTTGTGAACTCAGATCCATTTCTAAATTCGGTAGATTGAATAAGAGCACCTGCGGACAGAGACGTGTTGGAATAAGTTGATTCAAAAGCAGTTCCAGTAGCAAAAACGTCAATTGATTCGCCAATCAAACCGGATCCAGAATCTTGATTGATTGTGGATTCGCTGGTGGATGTGTTTTGTGACTCGGTAGCTGATTCACTACTGAATACAGCTTCTGACACAGAACTAGGTTCATTACTAAATCCGACCAGTAACTGGATTGTTGATGTACCTTCTGTTTCAGTTGCCAGTAGATTTGTTGCCTCAGACGCACTAGTGGATTCAATTGAAAATAAAGCTTCTGTTTGAGTAGATGGCATAATTGCAGACGTAGCCCCAAATCCTTCCAATGATTCACTCACAGTTTCTTGCTTGGATACTGAATCGCTCATGGTTTCAAACAAAGACACAAGTCCTAACGAGATCATTAACTTAGCACTTGAACCACTTGAAGCTTCTCCCAACTCATTTGAGGACTCAGCCGTGGCCATCAGCGTAGCTTGAGTGGTTGTTGCAACTGAGACAAATTCACTTATTCCAGTATCTAACCCATGCGTGTATACTGATCCTGGTTCAGATGCGAATTCATTTGTTGATGCATCACTCATTACCAAATTTTCCGCCAATAAAGTTGTCGAATAAGTCATAGACCCTGGCTTCGTTGATGACTCAAATACAACACCAGCAGTCGCTCCAGTGACTGATTCAGTGCTTGATTCAGACTCTTCAGCAAACCCAATTGACAACAAACTCACAGTCTGAGACGAAAGTTCAGAAGCTGAAAATGCATAAAGACGTGTTTCTGTGGACGAGGTCACAAATAGCTCTGATGCTGAGCAAACTGGAATCCTCCAACAAAAGTTCGACACAATTTGACCAAGCTCTATTAACTCAGTCAAGTCATCATCAGTGATACTTTCGGAAGCACCTCCCTCGTTGAGGTTGAACTCTTGCAAATCGGGATTCACAAAATATTTGGAGCGAATATAGAACTCGTCCGACCACGTTGACTCCCTTGGATCCGTTTCGTAAGTAAACGCAAAATCATCTGGCAAACAGAAATGGTTTCCATGTACTGACGGAACAACCAAAATAGTCGCTTGTATGTCGAACGGGTTACTGTAGTTGGTTTGCCCACCTGTTTCGTACAATCTCAACGATGTATGTACACCATTGTTTGAATACTCTAAGTCAACAGTGATTGGATCGGGTCCAAGCAGCTGGAAGACCACGACAGGGTCATAGGCTGACTTCATATGAAAAGTAACCTTCCAAACAGAATTCATAGCAGGTTCAACACTCAATACTTCAAAAGACATTCTTGGATATCGATTTGTGGCGTCATCGGTGTAGATGTCATCACGCCATGTCCATATGTTAGGCCCATATAGCCCGTTGTTGTTCACTGTAGTGGTGGTTGCAGTGGAAGTGGATGTGGTGGACGTGGATGTGGTGGACGTGGATGTGGTTGAGGTAGACGCTGCACTAGATGATTGTACGGTGGAAATTTCTGTAGTTTCTGGGCTTGAAAGTACAGGAACGGTTTCGAGGGGCAATGGATCAATAGCACTGGTCGCAACTACATCAATTAAGACTGCACCTCTTCCAGTTTCAACCAAATTTTCACTCGTAAGGCTTGTGAGTACAACAAGACTTGGCTCCAACAGTGTTGGCGTTTCCAATACATACTCAGACTCAATGACACCACTTTCCATTACTACACTAGCCGTATGAGGCAGAGCTTGCGATGAATAATCAAATTCGCTTGTGCTGCTTTCGAAACCTGCGTCTTTGGTTTCAATTGGAGTCTCTGATGAGTATGCAGGCTGAATGATGCTGCTCTCTGTATATATCGCTGAGGATTCAATTGCTGGTTGTGAAGAAAATTCAAGCTCGTCTATGCTAGATTCCAAGTTTGACTCTTTAGATTCACTAGAAGATTCAAATGCATAACCAGGTGCAACTGCATTGCTTTCCAAGCCCGTTGCTGAAAATTTAAAAGGAGCTTCCGATATATACGATCCAAGGACACTGCTTGCCATGCTTGTATCTGATACTCCTACTGGGCTTTGTACTGAATCGCCATATTCATTTGTATTGTATTCCACACTGGTCGCCGTGGACTCAACACTGCTACCCAAAGTGAGGTACACACTCAATTCATTTGGATAGATACTTGCCACCACCAAACTCACAAAGTTTATCTCTGACACAATGTTCACATATGAATTTGAATTGCCAATTAGTGGGTCAAGTGTGCTAAATGGTACTTCTTCAAGCTCGTAGTATCCTTCTTGTACTAAACAAACAGACGTATGGGCCCGATCTCCATTTTCCTCTTCGTAAACGTACTCCATGTCGTTGGAGAAGTCGAAATACACCACAGGGGTTTCGGTACTGGACCCTGTCATTGATCCCGTCCCCCAATCATTCGTATTTTCAAAGCTGCTGTCGCTGGCGACTGCAGCCATTGTCAGTTCCGCTTGAGGAGTGGATGCGCTGTTTGAGTTAGATACTACCTCGTTCAATCCAATTGCCAGCTCATCCAGGATTTCACTGCTGTACCAAATAGACACGAAGTTAGTTTCCAAGGATATTATTGGCCCGTTGTACAACTCGCTTGCATAGCTAGATGTAGGACTGGTTTCGGCATCAAAGGTGTCAGTTTCTGTCCCTAGTAGTGGATTATTCGTGGCTTCAGTTTCGAACCCTCTATTGCTTGTATCCAGATATGACCTGAGCTCAATTCCGGTTACAGTTGATGAATCACTTTCTGTCACAGATTCAAACTCAGACGTTGCATCAATAGCCGATGCTGCTCCCATGAGAGTAGATGAGTAGGCCCACATTTCTACTTCCAGCTCAGTTGTAGGGTCAATTGTTGAGCGAGTTGTTGAGCCAGTTGGTGAATCAGATCCCCATTCGGAAGTGAAAGCGTATTCTATCTCACCCATGGATTCCACTGTGTGTCCATTTTCTGTTTCATTCAGCGATTCCATTAAAGACTCACTTGTTGGCTCATCCACGTTGCTTGGTTCAGTTTCGATTGAGGAACTGCCAAAACCATTGAGCTCAGAAGCGTTTCCTGACTCTAGTGCCATTTCAACCATTGATTCAGTTGCAGACTCAACTGGCAACTGAACAAGAACCTTAGAAACAAAACTTTCCAAAGACTGGGATTCGTTTTGAATGGATGATTCAGATTCTTCAGTGACAGGAGAAGATATGGAACTATCAGTTTCGGATGAATAATCAGACGTCGGAAAAGCAACAAGACGTGCCTCTGAGGACAAAGATGCCAAAATATCTGACTCCGAGCAATCTGGGATTTTCCAACAAAAGTTTGAAATGATATGACCAACCTCTAATTGCTCATCAATGGCTCCAGAATCTACAGCATTGGAATCAAGATCTGGCAATTCCGTATTCACAAAATACTTTGTACGAATGTAAAAGACTTCCATCCAAGAGGATGTCACTGGATCTGCTTCATATGTGAATCTAAGGTCATCTGGCAAACAAAAATAGTCCCCGTGCACTGATGGGGCAATCAATATACTTGCTTGTATATCAAACGGGTTACTGTACGCGTACGGTGCACCAGGCCCGTTCAATATTAGTGAAGTGGGAACATCCTTTACTGAGTAGTCCAAGTCGACATACATCATATCAGATCCAAGCAACTCGTGCATCAACACTGGATCGTATGCTGAGTGAATGTGGAACGTGACCTTCCATAGGGAGTTAAGAGCGGGCTCCACACTCATAACTTGAAATTCCATTCTTGGATATCGTTGTGTTTCCTCTCCTTCGTACCTCTCATCGTGCCAAATCAAGCTAATTAGGAACTCAAGTGGATTACCCCCGCCACTTGTAGTTGAAGATGAAGATGTTGGCGTTCCAACAGTTGCACCATCAGGAGGCGTTGTAGTGTACCTCTCCACTGGGTCCCTGGCCACTTCTGGCTCAGTGTCAATGTCAGTTTCAGTTTCAGTTCCAGTGTCAATTTCAGTTTTAGAAATGAGTGAATCACTGGTGTAACTTGACATATCAAATAGACTTGGATCCAAAGAAACTGACTCGGTATCATATTCAGATAAGAAGACTGGTGGTCCCACGGAACTGGAATCTGGAACTGTTTCCGGAGATTCAGCACTTGCATCTGTAAATGAAACTAAACGTCCCTCCGCTGACGCCGTGCCCGTGCCTGTGCTTGTGCTTGTCGAGATGGGGCCGATGTAACTTGTTGCTACGATCTCTGTATATTCAGCAGCTATGTCCGAAAACGACAACAAACTTTCTTCCGATGAGATTATGCTTGTAGTGGTCGACGTGAAGTCATAGTAACTCGTCTCTGATATCTCTGTAGATTCAACACTTATATCTGAAAACGACAAGAAATATTCCTCTAGTGAAAACGTGCTTGCACTTGCAGTGGTCAACGTGGCATCAGTGCTACTTGTCTCCACATCATTTTCATTGATGTATGTATAATTACTGGAACTATGTGGAAATTCCTCAAACTCGTAGGGACCAACTAGTAATGAGCAGACAGATGAGCCTGCTTGCTCTTCATATGTATCCTCGTAATAGAGCTCAACATTGTTGGAGAAATCGTAGTATTTTCCCTCTTCCGGGACTCGATTGCTATTGTTTGTCTCATTAAATGCAATCACGTGAGAACAACTGAATATATGGAAGGCTATTAGTACCAATACGTAATGTTTGATCATGGTTGAGATGTTGAAAAGCTTTGCTGAGACTGGCGAGGTTGGTACGTCTTTGAGTTGATAAGCTCAAATTCTCGGAACTCCTTACGTAAATATAGGTCACTCCATCTGTATGGAATTGTCATATCCAATGTCAAATTTCTTGGTGTCATCAAGTCATTACCGGCTAGCCATAAGATCATGTTTCATTGACATAGAAAATGTTGTGTAGCATTGGGGTTTCCAAACAGTCATGAGATGGAAATATTATATTTACTCTGTACATTCAAAGGCTGAGTGTATTTTTGTCAGATTCACTTCTCTTCCTGTAACATAAACTTTTTGAATGAAGTTATTATTATTTTGCAACCTCGTAATCTATCTAAATAATATAATCAAATTCAAAATAAAGTTTTCGCCTTTGAGCATCTACTATAGTAATTAAAGAGATCTCTTTATATTATCAAATAGAATACAACAATCTATAACTTTTGTTTAATAGTCAATCAGAAGTTGTCAATCCTTTCTTTTTTTATTTTTTGCATTAAATTTGCAAAATAATTATGGCCGCCCTTGTTGGTTTTGGTCCTTAAGAATTATCATCAACTGCATTCATTAGTGTTTCTATTTTGTCACAAGAATCACGCCACGTGGCTGTCTTTAGTTTTTGAGTTTGTTTATATAGTGTTATCAATAACAGAAGATGATAATATCTTGCAAACAAGCAAGTGCTTCGTAGCTCTGACTTTTCCCACGCTTGCCAGTACTTCGACGCCATAGTATTGGGCACCAAAGGAGATTGGCGAAGGAACTTCCCTAGAGCACAAGTGCACATCTATACGCGACATGTAAAGGCTCCGCGGTTAAGTTGGTGATTTTCTGAACAGCCCTAAAGGTTGGTTTCCTTCCAGTACTTGGTCATATACATCTCGGCCAATTCAACAAATGGCATTAAACCCTTTCCGTCCTCAAAAAAAAAAATCTCTCCTAATCGCCACAACCTTGGTCAGACTAAGGTTTTAGTTTTTGTGGCGTATTAAGTGTCTCAGACATATTCAAAGTGAATTAAGCCTACAATAATAATTTTGTTGATTAATCATCACATCACATCGCTTCGCTTAAATCAAAATTGAGCTTGAAACAAGGAACAAAAAAAAAAAAAAAAAAAAAAAAAAATTTAAACAAAAGACNAAAAAAAAAAAAAAAAAAAAAAAAAAAAAAAAAAAAAAAAAAAAAAAAAAAAAATTTGAGCACAGGGTGAGTTTTTTCATAAACTAATATAATCGAACTCCATAGTTTGAATATGGCCACAACAATCAATACAAGTGTAATCCTCGATTGTTTTGCTGGTACTTTACTCACTGATGTACAGAGCAGAACCGATGCTGAGACAAAACTTCGAGAGTTGTCAAAACAACCTGGTTTCCTCGGCTGTTGCTTGGACATTTTGGCTCAGGCTGAAACACCAGGTCACGTAAAGAAAGCAGCTGCCGTATATTTCAAAAACAGGATAATCAAGTTTTGGAACCTCAAGGATGATTCAGGTACACTACGCATAGACAATGACGAACGGCCCGTTATAAAGGACCGATTATTACCAGTGATTCTTGTTTGTGATTATCACATTAAACAACAACTTATCCCCGTTTTGAGACTTTTGATTTCGTTAGAGTTTGAAAGCTGGAACCTGTTGTTGCAACAAACTGGCGAGTTGTTGGCGCAGCTGCAAAACTCGGACGAGTATTTGTACACGGCAATGTTGTGCTTTACTGAAATATGCAGAAAGTTTAAGTGGACTGATAATGAAGCGAAAAAGCCAAAAATGTACTCCTTAGTTGACGAGGTTTTCCCATTTTTGTTAATAATTGGAGATTCGATAGTAAAGAGTGTCTTAGACGGCCAAGAGATTACTGAGTTGAAGGCTGAAATTTTGAAGATGATACTCAAGTCTTACAAATTTGTCACCTATTACGATTTTCCAGAATCGTTACGTACAAGGGATCAGGTATTTGCTTGGGGCCAATTTCACGCTTCGGTTATAAACATGAGTCCTCCTAGTTATGTGACTTCCTCGGACATTACCGAACAGGAGAAGTCTTTTTTGCAAGTATCCAAATGTTACAAATGGGCCATTGCTAATATTTTGCGTTTATTCACACGGTACGCATCATCAAACACTTTGAGCAGAAAAGTGAGCTACAAGGATTTCCATGATTTATTTATTACCGAGTTTATTCCTCGTTTTATTGAACAATTTTTAGCCATCATAGAAGAATATTGTCATGGGAAAAGGTGGCTAGGTTTGACGGCATTGTATCAAATTCTCGAATTCTTGAGCCACTGTATTGTTGAACAAACTACCTGGAAGTTGATTAAGCCATACTTTGAAACACTAGTTACTCATCTTGTTTATCCAGTGATTGTGCCAACCGACCAAGTCTTGGAAATATACGACGAGGATCCTCAAGAATATATCAATTTGTGCTTTGATATAACTGGAGACTATAACAACGCTGAGTCTGCAGCATTAGGTTTCATCGCCACAGCTCTACACAAACGTAGAAAGTCTTGTTTGCAACCCATCACGAATCTAATACAAAATGAATTGACTCTGTTGCAACAATCTCCAGAAGAGACTTTGGAAGTGGCGAAAAAGAAGGAAGGGTTGTTGAGAATATTGGGCAATATATCGGGCTACTTGCCCAAGGACGCATCAATTGAACCCGTGTTGTCGTCGTTGGTTATCCCCAATTTAAATTCCAAGCATGATTTCCTCAAGGCGCGAGCCGTTGAAGTTTGTTCTCAATTTTCCGACGTTGAATTTACAAACCAGCAAACTTTGTCAGTATTGGTGCATGGTATTTTACAAAATTTTAATGATTCCGAGGTTTCTTTGCCAGTTCAATTCAACAGTGCATTGGCCATACAAGGGTTTATAGAAGTGGACGCATTTAAGCAAACGTTGGCAACTATTGTCTTGCCCACCATGTCCAAGCTTTTGGAAATGTCTAATGAAATTGACAACGATGCCATATCAGTAGTGATGCAAGAGTGTGTGGAAAATTTTTCAGAGCAATTGCAGCCTTTTGGCGTTGATTTAATGAGTAAATTAGTGTCCCAGTTTATGCGTCTAGCGATGGAACTAAATGATGCATCCAAAGTCGAAGTTGATGATTTTGATGGCAATTATGACGATCAAGGTGACAAGTCAATGGCTGCTGTTGGGTTCATCAATACCATGATTACTGTTCTTTTGTCGTTTGAAAACTCTCAAGAGATTTGTATCAAGTTGGAGGAGATCACTTCTCCAGTTATTTCATTTGTACTAGGTAATCAAATGGATGAGTTTTACGCGGAGGTGGGCGAATTGATGGATAATTCAATTTTCTTGTTGCGATCAGTTACTCCTTGCATGTGGTCCAATTTTGAGTTACTTTACAAGAGTTTTGAAGATGGGTCGGCATTGATGTATGTTGAGGAGTTGATGCCATGTTTGCAAAATTTCTTGATACATGGCAAGCAAGAGTTGAAGGGTAATGATGCTTTGTCTATGTCAATGTATTCTATATGGAGTATGATTATATCCGATGAGGATGGATTGGGAGTGGCTGATATAAATTTTGCTTTGGAGTTTACTCAAACATTTGTCTTGAGTTTAGAGGAAAAGGCAAACCCATATATCACGCTGTTGATCAAGTTTGCTTTTGAGAATTTTGGAAAATTGGAGAATAGAAGGTTGACCAGTGCCCTTGCTGTCAATGTTTTCAATGTTATTGTTGCTTGTTTGATATATAATGATCAAGAGGTAATTATGTTGCTTCAACAAGCTAACCATTTCGTTGAGTTTTTCAACAAGTGGTTTGAAATGATTCCTCAGTTGACTAGAGTTTACGATTTGAAGTTGGCATTGTTGGGGTTGGTGAATTTATCCAAAGTGAACTCTTTACCACAAGAGATTATTCAGGAAATCCTGCACAAGTATGTTAATGTATTAAAGCTGTTGTCAAAAGCTATCCCAGAGTTGGAGAAAAAGAGAAACGACATTAACGGTTTGAATGGAGCAACCCAAGCCCTTCCCTCGTCGACTAGCTTTGGAAATGATGGTGATGATGAATGGGAAGAAGACTTTGAAGATATTGAGGCCAATGAAGCAGGGCATGAGGACCACGATTCAAGAAGCCTCTCAATGGGCGAGTCGGTAGACGATTTGGATGAGGAGACTATTCGTAAGTACACCGATTTCCTCGCTTCACAGAATGCAGATTTAGCTCACCTGGGATTTTATAGTGACACTGATGAGGAACTATTTGACGATCCATTAGCGACTACACCATTGGATGGAGTTAATGTGTTTGAGGTTTTTAAAGTGTACTTGCATGATCTTCAACAGAGCGACGCGAATCATTTCCAAAAGTTGTTTGGCAATTTGAGTGAAGACGAGCAAAAGTTTATAGCTGATGCAATTACAATAGAGTGAGGGAAAGAGGGAGGGTGCTAGGTGACGCAGAGGAGTAGTTGAGAGGATGTTTTATAGAAAGGAGCGGTACAATTTATGTTCGGCACCACAAAAGAAAACACATAGAAGATTAAAACGCTGATGATATATCCTTAGCTTGCAAAAAGCGATAATAGCATAGTCCAACAACACATGGACAGAAGACACAGCTTGATTGGATTATATATATTTTCACTTACGTTGTGTCGGATGTATGTATAACGTCCATTGTGCAAAAAATTTCATGCAAAGGTTATTTTTAGATCAAATCCTCCCTCTATACCACAGAGACATTTTCGACACACAAATGGAAAAAACATAACCAAATACAACTTATAAAATTTGATTGATTGATATACTAAAATAGCACTGTGTATCTCACAGATATTCAGAGTACTGATATTTCATGTATAAGCCACAATTTTGGTGCTATAAATAGCAGCTGCTGGCTTTACTTAGTGAAGCGGGTGCCGGCTGCAGACATTTTATCTAATAATAGATCAGGCATAGGAAAAGCACAAAATTTCTGCAAAGCCTCAAACAGTTCTTTTGAGTAAGTACATATCTGCATGCTGAGAGATATATATATATGGATATAGGTGAAATTGGAAAAATGTTGACTTATCCGTAGATATCAATCAGATGAATAATATAAAGAAGTAGATCTAATGGATGAGATGACACACGTGGTCAAGCTACGGATATTATAAGAAGTGATTTTGAGGCTTTTTCTAAATTGGAGCACTCATTCCAAAATACACGAGGGCATCAAACAATTTAAAATGCATTTTCTAAAAAAAAAAAACAAAAAAAAAAAAGATTAATAAGAAGTGAAGCTTCACATTTTATTTGTTTTGTGGTTTGTAATTTTTGACCATCCTCTTATTGCCACAGTAGATGAATTGTGATATTGTGGATTTTAGGTTTAGCTTTAGGTTTGATGTTACACAATTTCCTCGAATGAAAGTTTAACCGCCAGACTTTTCAGAGAATCAAAGTGGGGCGCACGTTTTTCTCATCTTTCACTTTCTTCTCATTCATTATATTTTTTTATTTTTTTATTTTTTTTTCGCACCCGTCATCATCTCTCAGCGTATAACCAACAACCACAAAGACCAATTCTAAAAATATATACATATCACTTCTTCTAAATTCAGTGGTCAGAATGATTGAATTGTTGAATTTGTGTATTACACATTGAACATAGTAAGGAGGTTATAAATAGACACCACTTGATCCGTGCTTTCCATCTGAATCTTAATTATATGTGAATCACTTTTACTATATTTCCCCACCATATGTATACGAAACTGCTTCAACTATAACCTCCAACTTGCTACCTCAAAGAGTGAATCACAGACAATGAGAGTATACACATCGGCACTAATACTTTGTTGTATCATAACAACCACACTTTGTCTCAACATTCTTCTCACTTCAATAGACGATTGGACTTCGAAAAATGTACGGTTTCTTCAAGCACATCTACAACAACAGGGCCATAGTGTCATATTGATGGCTCCTTTATACCAACAAAACACAAACCTCCAACTTCCAACGACATTCACACAGAGGTTGAAAGGTATAAACGATGGTGGAGAATATGGCCATTTATTACCAGTCCATCAAACTTACTACTCCAGAGTCAGTAAACAACACCATCAGAAACGAGCTAAACAAGTTGTATTCAAGGAAGACGCTATCAACGAAGAGGAGGAGGATGTCTTGATGAATAACCAATACGGACAAGATCCAAACAATCACGATGCATGGTACGTCAACTGTGATGCCGTGTGTGGGTTACAAATTGCCTCAAACTTGCTCATTCCTAAATACTACCCTGATTTCAAACTTGATTTAGTCATTATTGGTCCAAATGAAGGACTCAAACATGCAGGACGTGTCACATCAATGATTCGTCAAGTGCAGGAAGATGCAAAAGTAGACGTCATGGCTATCTCCAATCAAGACTACCATCCACTTTACTTCCAAAACGAAAAGTATTTCAAAACGTCATTCCATGACCTTGACCTGCAATTGTCCAAACTGAATGTGTTTACAAAGAATATCAAATTGATCAATAGACACGTGGGCAAATTGGTTCATAAACTAGCACAATTGAATGCACACACCAGGACAACTGCATCTTCTACAACACGTGTTGGTTTGCATTTACAATTCCCTAGTTTAAATTTCCGGAATTCTTATTGTCAAACAGGCAAATCAACAGAGTTGGAATATCAGGTAATGATGCCCATGCGCGACAATACACAGCATCAAGATCGCCAGAGTGATGTGACTGTGTTTGAGTACGAAATGGACTTGGATGGAAGACTCATCAAACTGGCACGAGACGACGAGGAAAGTTCAAGAGACTATGCTAGCTTTAAACTCAAGAATGATACTGATGGTGACGATTTTCTGGATAACAACGAGCATGATCAACAAAAGAGCAACCACAAACTTGGTGTTGAAGGTAGTGTTGATCCTGATGACACGTTGCAAAGCACGGATTACATATTACTGAACTGCAACGTTGCTGTCACCTCTGTTAGTCACATAAATGCTAGAAAGTTGAAACAACTTTTTTAACTACTGATCAAGAGGGAGTATTCATTATCATGATTTCATTTCTATTTTATTTTTGTCGTTTTTACTTTTATACTGAACGTATTCAACTGTTAGAAACTTTGTAAGACCACGACTTCGATACTTCAGATATCACGAATGTCACTGCTCTCATTACGATGACATTAACACCAACTTCTTTTTCTTCTTCTTCTTCTTTTTCCCATGACTAGCACCATCATTGCTTCCTCCTCCTGTGCCATCACTCTCACCGTAATTCTCATTATTCTCTTCGCGTGCCTTCCTAATCAACTCATCGGCATCCCAATCATCCCATTCGTCTTCAACGGCAAGTTCATGTAAATCACTGACGTCGTGTGATTTTTTGATCCGTGTACCCCAAACGGTCGTAATGTATTCATCTTTATCACCATCATGTTCTTCGTCAGCCACCCCACTGTCATCGTCATTGTTGATCTCATTCTCACTCTCGGTTGATAACGGATTATCTGAAAACGAAGGAGGCATGGCATTACCATTGACCGACAATGTCGCGAATCGGTTTCTTACCCCAACTTCATAACTTGAAAATGATCCTGAGTGATTTGGGAAATCTTCACTGCCCAATCCATTCTCTTCCATATAAAACTGCTTCAATTTAAGTTCCTCTTCCAGTTCTGCTCGCTTCCTATTCCTCTCTTCTCTCATAAACCGCTTGTTTGAATTTTTTGATCGTTTAACCAAGTCATTCTTGTACATTTCCCAAACATCTTGCGACACATACTCATTGTGGTTCCAATCACATTCAAGAAACCCAATCTGTGTACCAATTGGTAAATGGCTAAGATATTTATATTTGGTCATTGACGTTTCCTGTGATAGCTCCTCGTAGCGAATGTTTTCAATCTTGGCAATAATACTGGTGGGTAAGCTCTCATAATTGGAATACGTGGCTTTCAAAACCTTCATATCTAGTGGGGAAAGCACATATGTACATCCGGCATTGAATCCAGTTTCATAATAGTAAAATGTCTGATGTAATGGAAGCAAAGAAGATGCACCGTCTTGCGCGTTAGCATGTTTATGTTCTCTATCTAACGACGTAGCAAATCTCGAGCTCCAATCTGCGATTTCTTGATCTATGTGGGACAAAGTCTGTTGTACCAACGCCAGATCATCGCCATACAACTCCTTTTCTTCTTCATGGTTCGCAACAACTTGTACTTTTTCCACCTCATACATTGAAGTCATATAGCTGTAGTCACCTTTGAATATCCTCAGGTACGACGTCAAGTCCGCTTGGTTTATGTCGGGGAAATCAGCAACATGATTGGACACAGCAATGGATTTTGGCAATGATAGAATCTTGTGCAGATCCCTCATCATCAACGTCAAAACAACATCATCGCGAACTTTAGGCACTTCAAATTTTTCATCAATGTGCTGAATAATGACTGGTTTCAACTCATGTTTACGTATAATCGAAAAGCACAAGGGACACTCACGGTACTTTTCCACAATCGCTGCCGATTCACGTTTCTTTGCTTTGGGGACTTCTTGCTCCAATAACGACAAGACACATTTAAGACAAAGAATGTGGCCGCACGACACAATCATACGTGGGGCAATAATATCATTAGTTAAGCAGATGGGACAACTAGCTTTTGGTGCGATAATAGACATGATATTGTTGACATCAATGGGCACATTGGGGTCCAACTGTTGGACCTTGTAATCCCCTCTTGAATCGACCACAAATTTGAAATTGACATTGATGTATTTCATACCGGAAAGATGTACCTTGGCAGGTTGGTTTTTCTTGTGACTACTCGATCTCCGTCTTGTCCGGTCCCGTTGGTGATTTATCGCGTATTCTTCAGTGTCGCGATACGACTGGAAATCTAACAAGTGATTGATGGATATTTGGTTCTTGCGACTGTTTCCATTCACTTTGCGGCCCTGGGTTAACTGTGACTCCAACGGCATTAATTCACGGTCATTCCTGTGGTCATACCTTCTTGACTTGTTGCGGCTACTTTGTGCTCGTTTCACATTAGTCCTCTTGTTAAATGTCTGCAGCTGCAGCTTTTGTTGTTGTTGTTGCTGCTGTTGTTGTTGTTGCTGCTGCTGTTGTTGTTGTTGTTGAAGTGTAGGAGTTCTGGAACCAGATCCAGATCCACTTATTTTATTTTTGTTATCGGTCATTTGGGTATCAATAATAGGTAAGCTTGTCATTAGCAGACAAACTTATGCATGCTGGGTGGGGTAATAGCAAGGTATACAGCAAACCACCAATCTAATGGAGTGATATTATATGCAAATGCCAAGTGATTGTTGAACTCCAAGTCAACGCTACTAGCCCTCTGGATAATGCAAAAGCTAACAAGCAAACAGACTTCCTTGTTGAAGTAGTAAAAAATTGGGGAGAAACTAACAAGTGTTTTGTAGTCCCGGTTCCGTGGGTTTTCCAATGTGGTTCTATCTCACAAGCAGAAGGAGTTGAGAGATCAAAACCAGGAAGTTAAAGGAAATGCAAAAGATCTAGGGAAAAAAGTAACAAATGAGATGTAGTGGTTGTTGTGAGTGTTGTGATGTTTGTCTGAGAGAGGAAAAGTTCTTTTGTTAAAGTCACGTGATTATATTCACGTGCCAACTCCAAACACGTGTATACACACGCTTTATAATGTATGACACCTACGTCTATCAGAAAATGCGAATTCATTATGTAGTGGGTTTTTGGTTAATATTATTAGTGTATTTTTTTACCATCCATGAGAGATCGCTCCATGTTGAAGCTTGTATGTGTCTATCCTTCAATAAATAGAGCAATAGTTGAATTGAATTTGGTGTTATATGTGTAGAGCTCACAAAAAAAAAGAACAAAATAAAATAAAATAAAATAAAAATCAAACACGCTGTGTTCAATACCACATACACTGCAGAAAAAGATCATAAGACGACAAGGGCTACAGTTGAATTCTCTTGAAGCACCACTCTACAAGACCACCTCCATCAAATATGTCACAATTGAAAAAAACCAATCTCAATTCAGTCAGGGATTTACAGAAGACCACTGATGAGAATTTGAACTCAGTATTGCAACAATTGGGGTACGATGAATCATTCATCATAACTGACGTAAAACTAGGTCTTGGTGTGGCTACAGTTGCCATTGCCGGTTTGCTTTTTCTTGCTGATAAAAAGTACCAATTCAAGGATATATATTCCATCACAGTGGCTGCTTGTGTCGTGTATGGGGTTCTAAATGCGATCTTATTCTTGATCAACTTGAAATACAAAAATGTCAAATACATTGGAGACGACTCAAAGGGCAGTAGGATCACAATTGCATCGGATATCAAGAAATATGAACCTTACTATAATGTAACGATCACTGTGAAAGACACGGTCGTTACTGCAGCAATACCGTTTAACAAGTTCTTCGATGTCATTGGGTACTTCAACAGAGATGAATTCATAAAGTTGATCAGCGAAGAGATAAACAAAGTCGACAAGAAACATCAGTAAGGCTCATTTTGTTTCCGTCTATTACAGATATCTATATAGCTAACGAATGTCTTGAATCAAACAAAGTGTCCTCCTCTACCCATAGTCCCTCTCCTCAAATGATATCCTTGACTTTATCATCAATCTCACTAACCCATCTACAAAAATCTTGTACAAACAATGGCGCCGTTCTTATTCCTGGAAGTAAATTTGCATACATTGGTTCTGCCAAACAGCCCATATAACCTCTATCAACTTTTTTCGTAATTGTCTGTGCCAATTCAACGTGATCAACAACAGGCGCAATAAATTGTTTTGTGGGCTTCACATCCTTGAACAATTCAGTATTCATTTGTCCCGTGGTGACTAACAACAATCTAATTTTGGGAAATTGTCTCAACTCCTGTTGCAAGGACTCATGTAACATGATTTGTGATGCTTTGGTTGCCGAATAAATTGATAAATTTTTTGGTGCAAATGTTCCTAAAATGGACGATACTGTCACTATTGACAACTTGCCATTGCCATTGTACGATAAGTGGTTTGAAAGTATTTTTTGTAAAATGTAAACTTGCAGGATCGTATTGATGTTGAACATTGCCTTGACTTTATCAAAGCTTAAATTGACCAATGACCGATGATCTCGAACTCCGGCGTTATTCACAAGCACACTAATATACTGTTTCTTATTATTCAAGTCATGGACCAACCTGTTCAACTTGTCTTTCAACTCACACTCATCTCCTAAATCACAAGCAATGTAATGGAGTTTCGCATCCTCGGCTAATTTCAATGGAATTGGATTGCGATCAAGCACATACACAGTGACATCTCGTATCAACAACGACTTGACAATTTCCAATCCGAGTCCACTAGATCCTCCAGTGACAAGGGCAATATCACTGCTGCCTAATCCTTTCCATTGGTTTTTCGCTGGATAGTTGTACGCATCAATAAACAATAATATAAAACTGACAATAACTAAAATGATGAATATAGTCAACAAGATGTAGGGTAGTGGAGTCCACCATAAGGAGAAGAAGCTGCTCATAGTTAGTACATGCAACTTTCCAACAAAGGTAGCTTGTGTATAAGGTTAGCTAGCGCTTGTTGATGTTTTCTAGACATACGATATAAAGAATAGAATGAATGTGAAAACTTCAATGACGAGAAGAATAATTTCTGCCCAATTTCTTCCCTCGTTTGGTTGAGTAAAGTATGCAAAACACATTAATAATGCAACAACAAAATATGAATAGCAAAGTAGATTTATTTAGCAAATAGGCACCGAAGTAAAAGAGCTAGGCCTTGAATGTACCTTGAATAATTAAGAGAAAGAGAAACATAGTTGTTGGTGTAATTTTTGTTTCTGACTTTTTTTTTTTGCAGTAATTACAAGATACATTTTATATACAAAATCAGACCAAATTTCGAAGAAAAAAAGTACTCCTATCAACGTAAGTTCTAGGCTCTTTGATCCTTGCCTATAGTTACTTCTTCTGCTCTTGTGTATCAAAATCATATCCCCTAGCGATACCCAACCTTCCTTCAACCGCCAACGAACCATCCTCTTCATCGTCTCCAGATTCACCTTCTCTTGTATAATCACTACCCAAACCAGTCCACTGTCTATTTTGTAAATGCATGGCTGATGTACTTACGGTGTTTCGGATAGCAACACTGTTTGCAAACCTCTCAACTAACCTCTTTTCATCACTGGCGTTGGTCTCATTTTCAATCTCATTTTTGATTCTCAAGTGGTTAATCTGTCGAAGTGGTCTAGACGTGCTCACATATCTACCAGTGACAGGATCAAACTCAGGGGCTTCATCAGAACTCAACTCGTCATCATCATCATCATCATCACCAGCACCGACCTCTGACTCCCGTCTTTCTCTTTCCTCTTCTTGTTTATAATCTTCAATCACACTCTTGTAATCAGTAACCCACTTCCCAGTCCAGGTCAACTCATCACTCAACCCAAGCAACAACTCATACGGAGTCACAATAGGTTTGAAAAATTCATTCACTTGATCAATTATAATACCTTGATGATCACAACCCAAGACACACCAAAGATCGACACTTTCGAAATTGGCCAATTTGGCAACATTCGGTTTCCCAACCACAAACACATAATGTTTCTTACCGGCTTTTTTGATCTTGTCCTTGATTGTATTTATCAATTGTTTGGTATTGGATAAAGACAACGTATTGACTAGAATACCTATCGTGCCTGCAGTTCGAGCAACATGAACAAACTTGTATCGCCTCATCAAGTTTGGATACGGCCCTTGTGAGGTTGAGTTTGTGTCCGGGTCGTAAGTGGTGACTGAGGCGAAATTTGTTGTTAATTGTAGTAGTCTTGGAGCTTTTGGTGTGGTGACATGAAATAAGTCGTATTGGGATATCTCCTCCACGGGGAATGTTCGATTGAACTTGGAGTACGTGTTAGTTTTTGTTGGCTTATACCCAATGATTTCCGATTTTGAACTAGGAACTATCAAATCAGCGACAATGATATTATTATAACCCGTCAATTTGTCTCTAAGTTGATGGAGAATATAAGTAAAGGGGGCATTTGCCATCAAAACCACTTTATCTTTCAAGTTGTACCTCTGCCGGAACTGTTTCGCTATTTCTTCCACATCAACCTCGGGTATTCCCAACACATACTTTGAATTCAATTTCGCAACTTCATTCAAACACGCATCTCCGAAATGAACAACCAAGTCACTTTGGACGTGTTCAGCGGCTATTTCATCCACACAACATGCAGAATAAGACGTATCCGCGAGAATCCAAACTTTTTGGCCCTGGTTACTGGACGCAGCTCCATTGATGTCTAGCTTCTCCTGGAGGTGGTGGACTATAGTCGCAGAGTCACAGATAAGTTCATCAGGGAACTGTAGAGTGATACGCTTGTACTTTAGATCTCCGCTCTCACTCCTCTCAGAAAGCGTTTCAACTAGTTGAGGTAAGCAGTAGTAATCTCGTATCTTGTTGAGCACCTCTTGGTGATCTTGTGGGTCGGTTAAATGTAGATGTTTCCTTTCCTTGTGCGTCGATTGGACTTTATCGTATGAGAATGTGGAGTCGTCTTGGAACGTGGAAAGAGCGGGCGCCACTGGTTTTTCTGAATGCATGGGTATGTGTGAGTTGTGGAGGGAATTTTCACTGACAATGATATCCTGTCTCTTGAGTAATGAGATGCTTTGCAAAATCTAGCACAGGAATAAAAAAAAAAGAAACAAAAAAAAAAAAAAAATAAAACAAGACACATTTTTCAAAAGTCGTTCCATTTATAAACTACCTGCCCAGTCAGAAGGCATGGGTCTATACACATAAACCTCTCCCGCAGTCAAGTTCTTTAAAATATACTCTCCCTCCACAACCCTTCTGATATTGTTGACATTCTGCTCAACAACTTTCAATTTGGATCCATCATTTTCAACAACCACACTAGTATGATCGGGTGCTCCTACAGTTTGAGTGACCCCAGTGATTGGATTGAAAAATGTACAAGCCTTGAACTGTAAAATATCCCCACGTCTAATCACATCCAATTGTTGCTGACTGTTGATAAACTCAATACCAGCACCACTGTTTTTGATTTGCAATATAGGGTATCCATGTGTATAATACTGCGACACAAATGCATGCTTTCCGCAACCCTTTTCAAGTGCAAATTTCGCCAAGTCCCAACACTCGCCACTACCAACTTGTTGTCCCTTGTGATGCTCGCACCATGATGCAACGTATTCCCCAAATCTTTCGTGGTTCGCAACAAGCTCCTGCTTGGAAGGTATTGTAAGAAGCGGCGATGGAACAAAGCGGTCAATAGAGACAGTCACTGAAGCTGCATCGCTCGCATTCCAAACAAACTTGTACGAAACAATTGACAAATCCTTCAATCTTACCGTAATGATTCTTGTCCAAATTTGCGACCCTCCAGACGTAGTATACAGGTAATTCGTTTGATAATTCAACCCTAGTATTGATCTTGGAAGTACTAGACTGTTTGTGTTGGTGAACCATTGGGTAGTCAACTCAAGATCCAAGTCTGGAGGACCTTGGGCATTGACTGTAGGTGTGGGAGCGGCAGCTCGCTTATAGTTTCGTGGTTTAGGAGTGGGTGGTGGAGTAGGAGAGTTTACACGTGCTGCTGTGACCCCTGGCTTGGGCTTCACTTCAGGCTTCGGTTTAACAACTGGCTTTGGCTTGATAGGTGGTGGACTCACTTGCTTTGAAGACTTGGGTTTTGGAATTGGGGGCTCATTTTGTTCCACCTCAACTCCTGAAGTCGATTTTTTGACATTCATCTTTTGGAACATATTTTCTAATTCACTCTGAACGCCTTGATTAGATGTGTCGAGGCCACTAGATAATGCCTTTGGCTTTTTAACAGGTTTTGGAGGTGCCTTTTTCTTTTGAATAGCTTCTTTTGCTTCGGAAATTGAATCACTGATCGATGATGCTGAAGGTGTACTTTGCAGTGGCCTAGATGGCATTGGTGGTGGCACCTCGTCAGCTGAATCTCCATTTCTCGAGGCCACGAAAGTGCGTTTCTCTTTGTCTCCATCGAACTTGGGTTTAGGAATTTGTGGCGGCGGTGGGAAAGCACTCAAGTCGAAGGGCTTCTTTGAAGGTGTGCTACTGCTGACACTATTTGCACTAGTCCGACTAGGCAACGCAGGAGGTTGCAGGGTAGTATCTGGTTGGCACTCCCCTTGCTCTGTATTAGTTGGAGAGGTGGCGACAAACTCGTTTGAATGTACACTTGAATGCCCATACTGCAGTAATGGCTTAGCATGAGAAACATTTTTATGAGACGCACCGGTGGCATCGGGGGACTGCACTCTTCTCATAGGGGGTGGTGCAAATGATTTTGGATCAGGTAATGGTCTTTTTGGTTTCTCTGTTTCGACCTGGTTGATATCGTTCAGAGCTATGGGTTGAGCAAGAGATTGATTTTCCAGTACCTGCGCAGCTGCATCGTTTCCAACCACATGTTGGACAACTTGTTGGGTTTGCAAAGTGGACCCACGACTAGGTATGTCCGGTGAAGTCTGACTCTGCAGAGACAATGGTTGCGTCACTTGTGGTTGTACATGTGTCCCTGAAACTGTTGAGGTTCTACTGGGTAAGGTTGGGGGTACAGGTTGGGTTTGCACTTGTGAGCGTTGGGGTAAGCTCGGTTGAGCTTGCAGTGCATATTGTATTGAAGGTTCCTGATACTGCTGGGTTTGATTGTGTTGGGTATAAGCAGGGGGTGGTGCCTCTCCCTGCACTTGTGGTTGCGGTTGTGATTGTGGTGGTACGTATCCTGGCTGAGTTGAGTGATACTGCTGTGGGTACGTAGGTTGCACCACATTCAGTTGTAGCTGTTGCTGATTACTAACAACTTGGGAGTTCACTTGAGCAAATGGAGTGGGCTGTGCTTGTGGAGGCTGTGCATTCACAGAAGCTGGTTGAGTCTGTGCAATCGGTGTAGATTGACCTGGTCTTGGGGGTGGTGGTGGTTGGTTTACTTGTTCGACTGGGTAATTCGCTGCTTGTTGAAGAGGCTGAGCATGCGGAGAATATTGTGGTGGATACTGTTGATACTGCTGTGACTGTTGGTACTGTTGTGGCTGTTGATGCTGTTGTGATTGTTGCAATTGCTGAGTCTGGGCTGTGTTTTGGGTACCCTGAGGGGTCACATACTTGCGCTCGGATGGCGCATAAGCACCAACATTTCTTTTTGGAGGCTGTTGATACGAACTGAGAGCTTCTTTGGTAGGCAATGGCTTAAACACATAAGGCAGTGGATGCTCTATCTCCGCATTTGTTACTGTCGCTGCTGCTGACGTGGATGTTGATGAACTTCGATCACCTTTACTGGGTGGTTCAACATATTCCACTCCTTTCCGCTTTGCATCGTTCTTCTTATAAGCCGTGTAACCTGCCTTTCCCAATGCCTTGGTGCCTCGTCCTATTCCTTTTGCAGTGGCAATACCAACTGCCTTGAATTGATCACTAGACATATTTTCACAAGTTGTTGTGCTGAAGAAAACCGTTGAAGAAGAAAACCATTAATTATTGTGTTGTGTGTATTTCTCGGTTAACTGATTCATCCCACAATCAAGACGACTAAATAACTAAACACGCTACCAACAGCTAAACCAACACTCAAAAACACTGTAGTAAACCCACCAGCAGCTTCCTTCTCATCATCAGAGTCACATAATTTTCCAACCACCATAAATGCAGAAGTGCACAATTGCCCATTGGATATTCCGAACAAAGTCTGTAACAAAACGTACCACAAATCGGAATTAATGATCGGTGCTGACACTCCAGGATGGATGTTGCAAGTCATGAATAGGGGGATAAATGCCAAACGCGCTAGCGAGTATATGAACATCGTTCGTGGATTGGTTATCAACATGCGTAACTGGGGGTAGCCGCACATTAATCTTCCCATCAAATCACCTAAATTCCACATGAGATAAACAAAGGGAATATAGATTTGCTTGCTGAAAAATCTCAGCTCCAGGTTTGTATTCGTTGACTCCACAACCGAGGCAAAAACAGGAAACACCAACGTAATACCGAATGTAAAAAATATTGTCATCACAACCAATTTCAACTTGGCCCATAGTTGAGAAAAAGGTATAAACTGTTTTTGGGTCGGGACATCCTCAACAATGTCAGGTTCATCTTGGTCAACTTGCAATGATGTCTCTTCTCCCATTTCCATTGAAGAACTCACCTTCTGATATGTTGCACCTAACTTGTGATGTTCGATCCAATACAATAATCCAATAGAGAATATGCAAATTAAGCTCGCTGTGATGTAATACACAAACACACCATAGTCCTTGCCAATTTTTTCCTGCTTGGATGAGTTGTCTCCGACGAGTAACACTGATATGATTAAGGCACAAGAAGGTAAAACACCAGCAACTGCTTGACCTACCATCACGGCATTAGCATATATCTCTCCCATAACATTGACAATGGCCATAGTACCATTCTGGGCCAAGCACGTAGCAGAAGCAGAAGCCAACACCATAAACATAATTATGAGAAAGAATGCTGTATCGTTCATATCAAGAAACAATTGAACCACGCATGTAATGGCCATGAATGCAAAAATGATGATTGTTATGTTTAGTCCCAAATGGACTCTTTTCTTATAGTCGGCACCAGTTTGTTTTTGAGATAGATAGTAGTTGTATAAAGTTGATGTTATTGTTGACACCGACATCATGGTTGAGCTATAAACCTTGGATAGCGACGGCGAGTTAACAAACCTTAGGCCATAGTAGGCTGATGCTGAAAGAAAACAGTTCCATGGCCATAGTAGTGCAATACCAATGACTACAAATGAAAAGTACTTTAACAGTGATAATTTTAAAGTAAACACTCCGTCGACTTGCAAAACGGTTGGCTCTGGGTCCTGCATGTGTTCTCTGTTTGCGTCAAGGTCCTCAACACAACTTTCGGATTCTCTGTGGTTCATAGCAAGACTGTAGTGTCAGCCGGACTCAAGGTATGAAGTACTTTGCTGTGATCTAAAATGATGTGTGTGTGGTAGAGATTGCAGAGATCTGTTATCTTTGAAACTCTCTCAACGAAACGCGAAAAATCATTTTGCACCACAAAAAGTAAATCCACTTCCAACCCAAATTATACTGTGATTACAAAAGAAGCCGCGACCGAGTCTCACCTACAAGTGGGACAGTGAAGTGGGAGATTGGGTTACGGTAAATAGAAAATGGCTTGCATATCAAAAGTCGAGTACAATGTATGTATTAGTTGGTTAGTTATGTAGTTAGATTGTTGTTTATAATGTTTGCTCCATAGTTGCACCAATGTTGGTGCTAGTTTGCAGTAATCTTCCAGCAGACTTGACGTAGTCGATTGTTCTCAAGGTTTTGCCAATCTGTACTACCAAAATCTCGTCATTATCTATCCAAAGATCCTCCAAGTCAATCAAAATAACGCATTCACAATACAAATCAAAAAGAAACGGAAAGGCGCTTGCAGGATCTTGCAGGATCTTGCATAACCTCTCATTCAAGTACCAAACTGCACTTTCCTGTCAGACGCAGCAGGTGGGCCAACATCTTCCTCTCCCTCTTGATTGTTCATCAACTTTAAATCGTCAATCTCCTCATCGATCAACCGAGCAACAGTTTCTTCAATCTTGTCGTACACTTTCAACACCATAAAGTTTGGCTCTTTCAAAGGTAATCGAAGTGGGCTATAGTCACCTAGCCAAAACCCATCGTATTTTCTCGTTTCTTGCACATCTTGTGGCGACTCATCTAGCTCCAAGATTTCAAAGAATCCGTGCCACTGTTTGAGAGTATATTTTTTCATCGGGTTGCTCACACAATCAGAAATCAATGGCTTAAGTCTTTCCAAGTATTTCAACACTTCCAAGTGCCTCCGAGCTCGCTCGGATATCTTGTGCTGCACATTCCGCAACTTGAGCGTTTGCGTGGCGGCATCGCCTGCGTCTGGATCATTTGCTCCGCCAGAAGCATCACTGCCATCCAAATCCACAATCTCCTGTTCGATTTCCGCGTCTTCTTTACACTCACTAGCTTCATCTCCATATTCATGCATGGTCAAATCGTAGTCGCGTAAGAGCTCATCGGCCAATATTGACGAGTTGATGGTCACATCATCGCCGTGCTCCTCTTTGATCTCTTTGGCAATTTTCTTCTTTTCTTGATACGCACTATCGGGCCGAAACAACCACTTGCTAAACCATTCACTCGTTCGATTGGAAATGTCATATAGTTCATCACCAACGTTTGACACCAAAATTGTCATTAAAGGCACAGCGGAGATGGCCCACGATATGAAAAACACACGACCAAGTCCGGTTTTCGGAGCAAAGTCTCCATATCCAATGGTCAATAAACAAAGGAAACAAAAGTAGACAGAGTGGAAATATGACCAGCCTTCAATAAAATGGAAAACCATGCCCCCTAGAAGCCAGTACACCAAAAATATCAAGATGGTGGTCAATAGTCCGATGTTGGCTCTGATTGTCTTGACATGACTGCGTATACGGCGTATCTGGTGGAATGCTTCCTCGGGCGTGATTGGTCTATTCGACTTCATGCGCTTCTCAACATATTTCCTCCGCTTTAGTTCAGTATCGTTCCAGAATACAGCTGGAGCTGCCGACGACAAAATCACTGAGCGCAAAGTCGCCACGATTAACCCCATTATTAATACACCCACAAACGAGAATGTCAACGCCACCACCTTTGCCCCCGACGTCTCGGGTATGATATCGCCCAATCCAATGGTGAGAAGAGACACGATACAATAATACAACGCGGACCCGTACGAGATACCTTTGATCAAATGAGCCAACGCAACGGCACCAGCAACGCTCCACGCGCTGAACAATATCGTATAGACCATCAACGTTCTCTGCTTCTGATCAAGATTAAACGTGGCTGGATACTTGTTCAACCTGTATCCGGCAAAGTTTACCAACAATATCACCATGCAGACAAAATAGTAGGCAGCTGTAAAGCACGCACAATAAAATCCTTCCGAACGGTCGATGTTTGTATAGTCATCCAAGGCCTGGTAGTTGGTGATCAAAATCCCAGCAACAAGAAGCATGCACGCACAAAACCACGAAAAGATAGATATGCATTGCGTGATCAAGTACTTGACAGATCTCGAGAAGTTCATCAACAATGAAATGTTTCCAATGAGACCAAAAGCCAACGACATTGCGTTCAATATCACTACTTTTCTCGGGTCAGAGTGGTAAACTCCTGTTTCTGTATCCACTCGCCAATGCTCAATCAAGGCGATTATGGAAATCATGTTTGAAAGCGGACCAAGACACGCTGCTGTTAGCGGGAAGTACGACGAAATCATGAACCACATCACAAAATGAGGCTCCCCCGGTCGCACGTACAAGTTTAGTATTGACTCCAAGGGTAGATTCAAGGCATGTTTGATGGATACGGGAGCCATTTTCCTCCTGTGAGATGTTGAGATCTTATCATTTGATCGCAGTAGTGTGTTTGTGTTGATCAATATAGGCGATAGTATATCTTGATATCGCTGAATACTTTCAATAGCGCGTTTATCGCTCAAAGGTTGTGGCCGTATAGATGTGGAAGCTCTCTTCAAGGCATCCTTGAAGCTGGACGTACTACTCGACCGTGAGAAATCAAACATGGGAAGTGGTGGGTAGTGTTGTGGCGTGTTATATCTGTGTTCTTGATGTGTATGTCAACATATTCTAAACGAATGCTGCTTTGGAATATTCTTGGAGTGTCTTTGCAGACGTATTGCCCTTCAACAACAAAACAAGTGCTAACTATTCAAGTTGTAGTTAGACTGTTGTTACACTCTATCTGTGCGGAAAGAAGCTTGACAGGATATAATGGTCATGAGTACAGTATTTTCTCTGTAAGTGAATATTTCCCGGTTGAGATTCTTTTGCTTTGCGCATATAGTGAATTTTGCTTAACTCCGGACGACACGTTATACATCATCAAAAATAGTGTAGGTTAGTTTGCCTTTTGAACGGCTGATCCAACTACAATGGGTAAGAGCACGGCACCGTTTTGAATACGACTACGGTATACCTACATGCCGAAACAACACAAATGTCAACCCCTCTTCTCAAATTAACTATGTACAACTATGACGTCTATATGGCAAATGGCAATTCATTTCTTTCATCCATGAAATACTTTCTCAAGACATTCTTCTGAACACTCTTTTGAATCTCATCAATCGGCCTATTTTTCAACTTTTCATTCAATATCTTCACTTTCAATTCAGAATATTTTGAATCATTCATGACCTTATCCAAGATTTCTTGCATGTGGTACACTCTCCTCTCGGCTTCGGATGTATATACGGGTTCATTCAACTCTAGGTCTATTATTGGTTCGGTGGTCGGCCATGATTTGATGTTGTACTTGGCCTTGATCGAATTGACTTCATTGATCAAGTTTTGGTAATTGGCTTCAGTATCTTGCTCTCCACTAGTGATGTCGTGACTGATTTGATCCAACTTCCTAAGATCCTCAAGTTGAGTAATTATGCTCTTGAAAGCTTCCCTATTTTCAATAAACTTCTTTGCTTCCAATTCATCTTCTTGTTTGATTCGTTGTTTCGCCAAATCTTCATACTGCGCAAACTGTTGACCTTTGTTGACTTTGATCTCTGCTATTGCAAATGCCTTGCGTTTGGAAATTTTGGGGATGGCCTCAATACGAACAATGTCACCTTCTTTACTAACGTTTCCTTCATCATGAACTAGGAAATCTTTTCTTCGAATCACCTCCTTGTCTATTCTTCTGTCGTACACTTTTCCTTGAACTCTGACTTTAACAGTCTTGTTCATCCGACCTTGGGATACAACCAAGCCCACAAAATTCTGTCTAGCCATGGCAATTTGAGGTAGTCACCGCTGTAGTTTTATTGATTCAAAAATTTTCGAAGTGAAAAATTTAGATTGAAGTTTTTTTTTTTTTTTTTTACCCTTTAGCTTCTCACGACAGGTAAAGCACTTTATCAAGCAGTACAGCACATTGCATTGAATATTTATCTATACGTCTATATTCAACCTCTATCAAGAATTTATTTCATTCAACACTTTTTCAAATTTGGAAAGCAACTCTTTATTCTCCTCCTCGGTTCCAACTGAAATCCGAAGAGCACCTATACAGTTCAATTCTTTACCACGGAACCTGACAACCACTGCATTATCTACAGCTAATGTGTTGTACAACTTTAATGCAACTTCATTCGATGGGCTGCCATTCTTGTCCAATATCTCCACTAGGATAAAATTTGCATCAAGACCACCAATATTCTTCCCCACATATTTCAAGTTGAGTAATTGCTTTAATAATGCATCTCTCTGCTCAACAATACTCTGCACGTACTTGTGCATAACCTCTAACCCTGAATGCGACGTAGCCTTTAATGCGATATCTGACGTGAGCGACGAGATATTGTATGGGTACTTCATCGAGTTCAAAATCTTGGACAATTCAGTGCTGCAATATGTGATTCCCAATCTAATACCGGCTAACCCAAATGACTTGCTCAATGTTTGCAACACCACCAAGTTAGGATACTGGTTGACCAAAGTGGAAACAGATTGGCTGTGTTCACCATTTGGTGCGGTGAAGTCAATGTATGCTTCATCAACCACAACTAGTCCATTCCACGAATAAGTCACTCTTTTCAACAACTCTGCAATATCATCAACATTGATTAGTTTACCGGTTGGATTACCTGGAGAAGTCAAGTAAACGAGTTTGATACTTGAGTCCGACTCCAACTTTGCCGCAACAGCCTCAATATCAATTTGAAAATCGGGTATAGTCAACGGTACTTTCACAGTTTCAACGTCGTTAACAGTTGCACAGATAGCGTACATTCCATAAGTTGGTGGACACGTCAACAATTTGTCTTTTCCAGGGGTGCAGCAACATCTCAACAACATGTCGATACTCTCGTCAGATCCCACTCCGAGACAGAGATTATCAACACTCAATGGGATAGTACTGTACTTGTTTGGCGATGAATTTCGGAAATTGACGATTTGCTGTTTCAATTCCAATTGATGTGGATCTGGGTATCTGTTGAGCTCTAGTGTTTTCTCTGTTGCAGAAATTTCAGCAAGGGCTGGACCATGGGTATTTTCATTTGCATCCAATAAGATTCCAGTCTTGAAATCATCCCTTGCACATCGGTAAGGCTCTAATGTGAGGATGTTTGGACGTATCACTTTCTTAAGATTAAACATTGCAGGCCAGAGTACACTGAGAAATAACCAGAATGAGTATAAATTTTTTTTTTCTTTTTTAATTAGTATTCGTATGAAGTGGAATGGAAAGAGTAACCAAGAAAAGACTAAGGAATCAAAATGAGTCAAGGATTCAAAATTTTTTCTCTGACATTTTTTTTTTTTTTTTGGCGGGGCAAATGGTAGCATTGAATAGAGAGGGAATAACCACTATACACATTCTATTGAGTAAACTTCTCTTGAAAAGTGCTCTATGCTACTATAGTTTCATCGGTTATCTGTGAATTATCATAAGTAATTGGCCTTCTTACACCAGTTGTGAAAAACTTGTCATTGTAAAAGGAATCAAAATCAAACAAGTTCTGAACCGGAGGAGACTCGGCACTTCTCTTGATTAGGTCGTCCTTGAGCGAGTCTATAGTCTTCATGGGCTCTGGAACAGGTGGTGAAAATATACCACAAAGTTTGGTGTTAGTTACGTTTTCCGAGGCTAATCTTAGTGGAAGCAGTCCGTTGTCGCTCGGGTAAAACATGGAAGTATGATGTTTCGAGAATCTTCTTCTCCAGGTAGAAGTCGGGTGCTTTTCGGTGATATGTGGTGTCATATCTGCCCCTGTTACCGTATTGAATTTCTTGCTTTGGCATGTGGTTTTGGCTATTCTTAGATGAAACTTGTTGATGAATCTTGAAAACCGCGATATCTTGGAGGCAACCACTAGGTCAGTAGACTTGGTTTCGGTGCTATTTTGTAACGGGTGAAAAGATGATGGCTTGTTGTGTAGACTGTTGGTGGCTTCTACTTTAGTCAAGTGTTTGTCTTTACATTTACTCATGTTAAGGTTGTGGTTGATCTCCACGGTATGTTGTAAACTCTCCTGCAAATCTTCTGCGAAAGCATCCTTAATATTGTCTGATTGTGGTGTTGAGTATTTTTGGTAGGAGTAGAATCTGCTTTTTACACCTGTAGCACCAATTGGAGATAGTGAAGTCATAAGGGGCGGGGGCAGGGGGACTCGGGGGCGAAACAATCCTCCTGATAACAAAAAAGATGGCAGAGAGGAAAAATTATCAAAGTTACTGCAAATTAAATTTTGTCGCATATAGCAAACAAACAGACATTTCTCGAGTTCAGTCACTAGCAACGCCAAAGGGTTTATAGGGTTGGAAAAAGGGGAGCTTCTGGAGCAGGTGCGTGTACTTTGTGGGGACTTTGTAAACTTCAACTCAGTTCCACTCTCAACAGGTATGTTAATGTATGTCAAGGAGCGTCAAACAAATACCTCCAAAGAAGTATAGCATAGTTGTTTTCACTAGACTTTAAACCCTCAGCTGTGTTTTACAGCCGAGGACGTGACCTCTTTTGATGAGAAATTTGAAGTTGGACGTCGTGGGTATTCAATTTGCACCCACTAGGTCGTGCAAATAAAAACAAAAGCACAGTCTAAATTTTTGCGGTGTTCAAATTCTTCCAGTTTTTTTCAAAGAACTGACCAGGTTGTTTTTCAAGCAAAAAGAAACAAGCCATTAAACTCCACTACCTAACCCACAGTTATCACAATGGACGGCGTGTCATATGACTCTAAGAGTAAGAAGCTCTTACTAGACCCGGAAATTGCTCAATCAGCTCCTGCATTAAAACTCGAATTAGATCAGCTCAATGTTATCACTCAAGAACTAATAAATCAGGGTAGTGACGTACCCCCTGTTCCCACGCCTGATAACTTTAACAAAGATTTATCGAAAATGATCAAAAAACTATACGATAGTGGAGTTCAATCTTTCAAGGTGGGTAAATTTGAAGATAGTGTACGTCAGTTTTCAGTGGGTATTGAAATGATTCAGAGGAGACCCAAGTTGGAGTCTTTTGCTGGTACCATACAAGAATTGTCAAAGTTTTTAATGAGTAGATGTGATGCTTATTTGAAGACAAAGCAGTACTTGCAGGCTTATAATGATGTCGATTTACTATTGAACATGCAAATGAATGCACCAGATAATTTTTTAAGGCGAGGTGTTGCCAACTATTTCTTGGGTAACTATGAGTTGGCCAGAGCTGATTATCAAAGAGGGTTGGCGTTTGATGAGAATCATCCAAGGTTGCAACATGAATTAACCATCTGTTTGGATAAGATATTGGAGGAAAATGGTGACTACTTGTAGATTGTGGGATGAAAAGCGAGCGAGCTAGCCCAGTAGGTATGGTCTTGTAGGTTCATAGAATACCTTTTAGTTCAAGATCGATAATTTACTTTGTAACAAAAGTGTAGTCTTGGTGTGGTCGTGATACTTATCAGTGATTGCGTGTATCGTATGTAAGGAACGCTCACAAAGTGAAAATAAAAAAAAAAAAGTAAAAATAGTAACAACAAATCTGAGCCATTTGATTAGAAGGCATCAAAGGAAGAATATACTGGTTGCAGAGTAACTTGCTTGATAACCCACTTATTAAGTCGTGCTCACTAACCACTAAGCACAATTCAAAATATCATATCAAGTTTCATACAATAATTTACTAGTGCTTCCCTCCCCCCCGCCAACCCCCTATCACTACACGTCTAATGGCAACACAAATGGAGTATCGATCTACTAATCCTGCTAAAAGGCAAAGGCTTGATTCACTAAATACCTTTACAATACAACCCAAATTGGAACGACAGAATGGGAATAGTCACAAAGATCCACTCCAAAATGGGTTTGCAACTGGAAACAATAGCACAGGAGAACGGAAAATCGAGGTGATTGAAATATCCTCTGACGATGAGGATGAACCCACGGTGGATACAAAAGATCGTGCTCTCACTGAGACCAAAATTGAGCCTGCCCACTCCATCAAAAATGAAGGTGCATTTAAACTGGAAAAGAGTTTCACTTTCGAAAATGATGATAGTGACGATGAGATCATTATCCTATCTGAGAAAAAAGTGGCGAGCGATACTCCTAAGCCAAGTCCAGCATCAGCGACGCCTACTAACTTGAACCTTAATGGTAGTCATAAGCTAAAGAACGATCCAGGTCTTCAACTGAACGGCCCAACTCCACAAAAATATCCGCAGGGATCTCTCAACAACACAAATGGTAGTGTGAACAATGCCCATCTTCTGGTTACCACTTTCAAACCTCAAAATCAACTGCAAGTAGCGCCTAACAATGTCAACAATCAACAGCTTGCGCTTCAAAATCAACTTGCTATGGGCGGCGCATTTGCTAATGCACAAAACAACACCTATCAAACTCGCAACAATCCACAAGCCATTGGCTCTTTATTTCAGCCACATCAAAATACAAGCTACAGCTCGATTCCAGGTGCATACAACATGCCAGCTCCAGTTCCCCACGTAGGCGACAACCTTGAACAGGTGTCACGCGATGAGCTAAAGCAAAGAGAAGAAGCAAAGTTACGAGAGTTTGGGAAATTGGAACAAATTAAGCGAACCATCTCATCTCAAATACAGCGGCAGCAACAACAATATGAAGTGGAAAATGCACGAATGTCCAATATGAGTTCACAACTAAGTCAAGCAAACCGGTTGGGCAGACATGCCCTTGTGGAAAAAATAAGGGTGGCCATACTCAAAATTCAAAGAGCAATGAATACTGCACGTAATAATATCAATGCATACCAACGCTCGCTCGAGCCTGTTGAATCAAGTATGCAGTTAGTGCGGCACAGCTTGGCAAGCATCACCAACATGTTACGAACAGCGAATCATCAGGTGAATGCGGCTTTTAACCCGTATGAAGCAGAAATTTTTAGAGATACACGAGCTCAGGACACCAGCTCTGGCGGGCAAGATGACGATGTTCAGGATTTACTAGATAATATTGTGTCAGATGAGAGATTGGAAGAGGGTATGGAGCCCACTCCACCGGAAATGACAATCAAGTTGTTGAAACATCAAAGTATGGGGCTCGCGTGGATGAAACGAATGGAGGAATCCAAAACCAAAGGAGGCATTTTAGCTGACGATATGGGGTTGGGTAAAACGGTGCAGGCGTTGGCCCTAATACTTGCAAACAAATCTGCCGATGCAGAAAGAAAGACAACGGTGATTGTTGCTCCCGTTTCTTTACTCCGACAGTGGGCTGCTGAAGTGCAATCAAAGACACAACCATCCTGTAATTTGCGAGTGGGTATCTATCATGGTGAATACCGGAAAGTCATGTCCACTGCTCTGACGTTGAGGAAATACGATATTGTCTTGGTATCATATGGAACTTTGGCGTCTGAGTGGAAACGCCATTTTGCAAAAGACTTAGCAGAGAATGCTGAAGCAGGACGAGGATACTTGCCGAAACCTGATTCGGGTGGTACTAGCTATGACTCTCCCTTCTTTTCCTCAAATGCATTGTTTTTTCGTGTCATATTGGATGAAGCGCAAAACATCAAAAACAAATTAGCAATTGCATCAAAGGCTGTGTTGTACTTGAAATCAGAATATCGGTTTTGTTTAACAGGAACCCCCATGCAAAATAAAATCGAGGAATTGTACCCAATTGTTCGTTTCTTGAAACTTCGGCCATACTATATTGAAGACAAATTTAGAGCTCTTGTCATCCCATTGAAATCCAGATCAGAGGATTATGATAATGTTGATCGATCTCATTCAATGAGGAAATTACGAGCAATGTTGAGTTCAATATTATTAAGACGAACAAAGACATCGAAAATCGATGGGCAACCAATTTTAAACTTACCCACCAAGCATGTGGTTGCTGATTACGTAGAATTGGAAAGTGAAGAATTGAAATATTACAAGGATGTTGAAGCTGGAATTCAACGACAAGCGCAGCAAATGCTCGCTTCGGACAAGGACCATGGATGTATGTTTACCCTTTTGTTGAGATTGAGACAAGCCTGCTGTCACCAATATCTTGTTGAAATTGGGCATATAAAAGCGGATAGAAAGGAGCAACTTGATGGCGCTACTGTGAAACTTGATTGGAGGAAACAATTGCGAAACGTTGTTGGATTGAATGAGGGAACGATTTCCCGCATCAAGGAGAACGTACAATCTCTCTCAAGTAGTGAACTGACTTGTTCTTTCTGTTATGATGTGGAAGAGTTGAGCAATTTTGCGGTATTGGGAGAATGTGGCCATTTGGTTTGCTTGTCTTGTCTCGAAACGTTTTTTGATGAGCGTGCTGTTGACACTGCCGATTCACTGGGTCGGGTCGCAACTTGCATCGACTGTAATACCACTGTGAAACATGCCAATACTTTTGAGTATAATATGTTTGAAAGATTACATATAGCTGGGAACACTATTGCCAATGTTGAAGGATATTACAAGGACAGGCAGGGAAGCAATAGCATGTCGAATGTTGCCATAATTCGGGAATTGACTACTAGAGATCAAGGATTTGAACCATCGGCCAAAATCGAAAAGGCAATTGAGTTGATTAGCGATATTCAGGAGTCCAACCCGGGTCAAAAAATTATCGTTTTTTCTCAATTTGTCACGTTATTTGATTTGATGAAATTGGTACTTGATTATCAGAGAATCCCGTATCTAAGATACGATGGATCCATGTCGATTGAGAACAAGAACACCGTAATCAAGCAATTTTACCAAAATGAGGCTGATGTCTTGCTCATTTCATTACGTGCAGGAAACGTTGGATTAACTTTGACTTGTGCCAATCATGTCATTTTAATGGATCCATTTTGGAATCCATTTGTTGAAGACCAAGCAATGGACCGAGCCCATCGTATTGGACAAGAGCGTGAAGTTTATGTACATCGTATCTTGGTTTCAAACACTGTTGAGAGTCGTATCATGGAACTTCAAGAGAGCAAAAGGGAGTTGATTGGTGATGCATTGAATGAGAGAGAGTTGAAGTCGATTTCACGTTTAGGAAGAAGAGAACTTGGTTTCTTGTTTGGTTTGAATGGATTGGTTGATAGACAACCTCAAGCGCAGATTGCGTAGAAAGGAACATTCTCCTTCATGAGTATTGATTGTATTGACTGTATTGACTGTATATAGATTGCAACAGGGATGGAGTGTCTATTTATGTTTTTTGATCTTGCTCAAATTACGAATCCAGTCGTTTTCCTGAATAAGGCTGTGCTTGTAACACAATTCAGATAGGATTATCGGTTCAAATTCAAACTGATAGCTTGACAACGATTTACATAAGTAAATCAATTGCAAAATCAACCCATCAATCGCGTTTTTCAACTCTATTTCAGATTCAATTGACTCGTGAGTTGTTGAAGAGGTGGGGCCAGTGGGGTCAGTGGAGCCAGTGAAGCGTGGCGGTACAATATGAGGCAAGTATAATGTAAACTCACGACATAAGTTCATAGCTAGTGTTGTTATGAATTGGTTCAACAACAATTTATCAACTTCGTTTTGGAAAATTGTATAGTAAACATGAATTGAAGCGTAGATGTGTTCACGATAAACTTCAACATACCGTTTCAAATATGTCAATTTGTTAAACTTGAGAATTGGTGTTAGACTTGCAATTTCATTGATGATGAATTTGAATCTTGAATTTAAGTAAACCCGATGCAAGGAATTGTTGTCAACAGTTTCCAACTTGTTTAAAATTTGGAAAATCTTGAGAATGTGGTTTTGCTTTAAATTTGTATTTAGTAATTTGATTAAACCTTTCAACATGTGTTGCAACTCCAATTCGATTTGGTCCAGAACGATTTTGAAAATGGATAGTTTGGGGAACCGAATGATTAGTGATTTGATGAGAATGGATATTTCCAAGCTTTCTTGGTAATTACCTTGTAAGATACAAAGTCGACATAGGGTGGGGAGTTCCAAAATGTCCAAAACTGTATCGATATTGGACAAGATCGAGTTTTGGTTCGACTTGTAGTGGTGATCCAGAACGTGCAACTTTGAGTCAAAAGATATGTTTCTCTTTAATGCAGATACAGCTTTTTGGTAATCATTAGTCAAGCTGTTGTTGATTTCATTCAAGTCGTGATTGACATCGATGATCAAGTCCTTGTGTGAGTCTGTCAAAGAACTCAATTGCTTGTTGATCTGATGTTGCTGTAGGTCCAATTCTGCAATCTCTTGAGTAACGTTCTTAGCATGAGGTTTGTTGTTGCTGCTTGGTGTTGTAGTTGTAGTAGTGGTGAACTGGTCCGTTGATAGTAATTCGTCATTGATTAGTAGATCTTCAAGAAATTTCTGTGATGATTTGTATAGCTCAGTATCAGTCTTCTCTAATGTGTTTCTGTGCACGTCGTCCAAGTCATCTTTCAATGAGTCTAGTAATATCAGCGACATCCTTGCTTTTGCAATTAGGTTGGCTTGTTGACGATGTTGTACATTTCTTGCTAGTGTTCTACGATAGTTGTTCATTTTCTCTGATCAACTATACACGACCAATAATTTCTACCTCGACAATTCCTCAACCACAACATCATCAATTAGTACAGCAACTCCCTAGGAAGACCTTTAACCTCGCTCATCTACTAGTACCCCTAAACATAGGAAGCTACAATGGAAGGGATATTTTTCAATATTGATTACGGTTATGTCGAAGCAGTAGTAAGGGGATACAGGAGTGGTCTTCTCACAGCAAACCAGTATGTCAACTTAACTCAATGTGACAACTTGGAAGATCTCAAACTACAACTTTCATCAACCGATTATGGTAACTTCTTGGCCAATTACTCAGGTCCTTTGACTACATCTGTAATTCAAGAGAACTTGAACAAGAAAATTTACCAACAATATCAATACATCAAAAGTCAATCCAGCGGGAAATTGACGAGATTTGTGGACTACATTCAATACGCATACATGATTGACAATGTCATATTGATGATCACTGGTACCCTTCATGAAAGAGACAAGTCAGACATTTTGAAGAAATGTAACCCGTTGGGATGGTTTGATACTTTACCCACATTGAGTATTGCTACTGATATTGAAAGTTTGTATTCAACAGTATTGATTGATACTCCGTTAGCACCTTTTTTCAAAAACTGTGTTTCAGCTGATGATTTGGATGATTTGAATATCGAAATCATTAGAAATAAATTGTACAAGAATTATTTGGAAGCATTCATGGCATTTGTACAACGTGAATTTGATGGACCCGATAAAGAAATCATGACTAGATTGTTGACTTTGGAAGCGGACAAACGAGTGATTAATATTGCTTTGAACTCGATCAATAACTCACAATTGTCAATTGAGGATAAGTTGAGTTTGTTCCCACAGTTGGGACAGTTGTATCCTACTTATCACTTGGAGTTGGCTCAAACGGATGATTATGAGCAATTGAAGTTGGTTGTGGAAAATATAGGTGATTTCAAAGATCTCTTTAATGATGGCAGTGGCGATGGTAATGGAAGCATTGGTGATGCATTTTACTTGTTGGAGTTGCAATACTGTAGAAATGCATTCACTCAACAGTTCACGTTGAGTACTGTTTATGCTTGGTTGAAATCTAAAGAACAAGAGGTTAGAAATATTACTTGGATTGCCGAATGTATTGCTCAAAACCAAAAGAGTAGAATTGAAAACTACATTGCCGTTTATTGAGGAAAACAGAGGAAGTGTATCGAGGTCCTTATTATGTGTATTTACAAAAATAAAGGTACGTTATTTGATTGTCCCTTTCTCTTGGACCCAGTTTCTTGACGACTTCTCTTGCTTCCATTTCTTGTTTCATAGTTGTTGTTGTTGTTGTTGTTGTGTACTGTTTGACTTGTCCTTTTAAAGGTATTTATAAATGGTTCATGGCGATCTAATCTAGGTATATTTGTCAAAGGTAGAATGTCTGGTAGGCTTTGCTCTTTGTTATTATCAATCTGATCCATTTCATCCTGCAAAATCCATTCAATTAGATGCTCGTCATGGTCCAATTCAGTCATATTAATAGTCAATAGCGTCCCTGGATATCCACTTTGCTGATGATTCTTGCAAATCAACTGTATTGAGAAACAACCATCGGCATCTTTTATAAACTTGCACTTGGAACTTAATTTGACCGCTCTGAATATTTTGTAAAATTCGGCGAATCTAAACTGGGATATGATATGTAGATGAGATTGATCAATATGTAACTTCTCCATTACTGACTTTTCATTAGGAAACATTAGCTTCGACATACCAATGGCTCCTTTACTTATGAAATTCAATACTCCTTCAGCAGAATAAATAAACAAGATTTCTGTGTCTATTTGGTACAAGTCTTGTAACAAGTTTGTCAAGACATCACTCTTGAGCATAATTTCTAAAATGACGTTTTCGTAATTGATTCTTGAACCAGGACCTCCTTGTAGTTGCTCATTTTCTAACAACTCCTCCTCGTCTATGTAAAAAGTGTAGAAATCTAATCTCTCGGTAATCAAAGTGTCATCAAACTCGATAACTAACGAATGCCCGTCTCCCTTGTATGTGATGGTACACGATATTGATTTTTCGGATTTCATGGTATTTAAAACCGAAGTAAAGCAATTGGCAATAAGATTGATGTCCACTCCTAGTCGTAGCCCTAGCTCCTCCTCTTCTGCACCCTCCTTGTCGGAAAGACTGTGCTGATCTATGGATGTGGCTGTTGTCAACTCGTACAGGCTAAATAATGCAGGGTCAATATTGACATGCACATTGATGGTGTAGTTATAAGTCGAGTATATAGTGATCCCACCAGACCGTATTGTTATAATAGCCTGACTGTTGACGGCTATTAGACTCTGAAACACGTCTGAAAGATGACCAATTTGATTTGTTGATGCACTGAAATGGGCTTCTGGTTTGGGTTTCCATGTGCTCAAATTACGACGTTGAGGAGACAGCTGAGGATCTGTATGTTGTGAGGGTAGAGCTGTATCATCGCCTCCATTCTCCTGAGATGAGTCGACAAAGAGGGACATTTATGGAATGGTGGAAAGAGCAACAAGGTGGTATTCCACTCAGCACCATTGAGTGTCTTCGCGCAGAAATTGGAAGCGACAAACTCAGTCATGTGCTTATCATGTGACTGATATATTACAAAGAGTAACTTTTGAGATTTAAATTTTATGAGAACGGGTTGCAGGATAGGAACAAGCGAGGAGACAGGAGCTGTATTTACTGAGATTGCTCAATCTATCACGCTAAAATGACATCTATGGGTACTTGAATGCTCAGCAAAGATATTTCCCAACTTTTATTACAATTTTTTTTTTCAACACAAATAGTTTTTCCTAGTGTAGTAGGGAGATACTAGACTTGTACGATTCTTCGTCAAAGCCCCACAGAATGAGAGGCGTGGATGCTTTCACTCTAATCTACTCTAGGGTAAGAGTTCCTTTTGGTGGAAAACGGCAACAGAAGGATAAATGATAACCTTGGGTAGTGAGCGTTTTTGCTGCTACCATGCAACTTTTGCCAAGAAATTGTTTCAGATTTACAATGAATGAGGGCATTTCTGGCGTCCAATCAGAAGAGAGCCAAAAAGGAGTAGGAAAGGCAAGTTTTAGACGTGGTTGGGGGGGGGGGAAGGAGGGAGGTCTGGGGAGGACAACATTAACGTAGCAGTCAGTCAGGGCTTTATATATACTGAACAAGAGTATTCTGCTGAAGGTATTTGGTTTGGTGTGCAGATTTTTGCAACCGTTTGTTCTATAACTACTTAGAGAAGAGCAAAGAAAACATTCGAAAAAACCGATTTTCAGATGGTGAAACTCACTTTCGAATAAAGTTCTCTCTTTCGCTCTCTTCAACTAGGTTTGCACTTTCCCACTTTGCTTAGTTCTGGATGGATCTATTGCATCAATGACGATCAGTCAGACTATTTTATGGAAGTGTGTGCCCAATATACAGGAATTACTACTATACACAAATTGTTGTAATCACGTGCGTAGCATAACAAAAACAGAAAATAAATTCAAATCATATCCTCCCGTATCTTTAGCAAAACAAACAATCAAACAACCGGCCTCTACAGATACAAACTCACTAGCCGATACTTTCATTCAAGACCAATAGAAGGAACGAGATAGGCTCTAGGAGAAGGTATTTGCGTCTGTTCTACATTTATTTTCCGCTTTACACGACATTATTTTGGCTATTTTCTTTTGAATGACAAGAAAATAAATACGCCCTCATCACATCTAAAAACGGCTGAGGTATTACTATACACAAAAGTTTATCCAGGATACTACTAAGCTATGGTGTGGTCGCAACTAGAAGTGACGACACCTCACATTGCATATGCGTGTGTTGGTATATTCTCGACCCTATTTTCACTAGTGTCCTTATTTGTTAAGGAACGATTATACATTGGTGAAGCTACAGTTGCTACCATTGCTGGTCTCATACTTGGGCCGCATTGTCTAAACTGGTTTGCACCCACTACATGGGGTAATGCAGACTTGATCACATTGGAAATATGTCGAATAGTTTTGTGCATACAGATTGTTGCCGTTTCCGTTGAGTTGCCACGAAAATACATGAAAAAACATTGGCTATCAGTAGCCATTCTTTTACTACCGGTTATGACCGTGGGCTGGCTAGTTGTTGGCTTGTTCATTTGGGCTTTAATTCCTCATTTTACTTTTAATGATGGCTTATTGGTAAGTGCCTGTGTTACTGCAACTGATCCAGTCTTGGCTGCTGCTGTTGTCGGTAAAGGTAAGTTCGCGGAAAGAGTTCCTGGTCATTTGCGTAACTTGTTATCTGCCGAGTCTGGCTGTAACGATGGAATGGCCTTCCCTTTTATTTATTTGTCACTTAATTTGATTGTACATTCAGGACACGCTGGAGAAATTGTCAAGGATTGGATCTTGTTGACTATTTTGTGGGAATGTGTATTTGGAATCGTGTTGGGAATTGTTATAGGATACGTTTTGAGAAAGATTGTTGAGTTTGCGGAAACCAAGAACTTGATTGATCGAGAATCATTTTTGGCAATCTTTATATTTATTGCTTTCAACTCAGCTGGAATAGGATCCATGTTGGGAGTTGACGATTTGTTAGTGTCGTTTGCCGCAGGCACCACTTTTGGTTGGAATGGTGCATTTGCTAAAAAGACCGAAGAATCTCATGTATCGACTGTTATTGATTTACTTTTGAACTTGTCGTTTTTTGTTTATTTTGGTGCAATTATCCCATGGCCGCAGTTCAATGATGCTTCAATTGGATTGAATGTTTGGAGATTGATTATTTTGGCGTTGGTCATTATCTTTTTAAGAAGATTACCCGCAGTTGTATGTTTGAAACCATTTACGCCTGATATCAAAACATGGAGAGAAGCATTTTTTTGTGGCCATTTTGGGCCCATTGGTGTTGGAGCTATATTTGCAAGCATATTGGCAAGAGGAGATCTTGAAAGTCATTATACAACCGAGGAAACTCCTTTAAGTGAGGTTCCAGGACGCGGATTCCCACACGATCAATTACTAGTTACAATTTGGCCACTAGTGTGTTTTATTGTGGTTACATCCATCATTGTGCATGGTTCTTCTGTTGCAGTTTTGACATTGGGTAAGAGGTTGAACAGAATGGCCATTACAATGTCATTTACTGCC
Source organism: Lodderomyces theae (assembly GCF_024610275.1). NCBI lineage: Eukaryota > Fungi > Ascomycota > Pichiomycetes > Serinales > Debaryomycetaceae > Lodderomyces > Lodderomyces theae. The sequence continues at coordinate 6,695 of NW_026261385.1, read as the reverse complement.
ACAACCGGTGAATCTGGTAGTGGTCCAAACTGGATCCAGAGATTGCAAAAGCTTGATAGGACCAACTCGTCATATTCTTTGCATAGAGTTGACACTATGGCACCGGACGAAAAGGAACTGCAAGAAGAAGGCGAAGTGCAACACGATCAAAGTCAACTACCTGAGACGAGTGGTATCAAAGTCCGTCCAGCAGGAGGGGCCAAAAGGAGAAAGAAAAAGAGGAGACACCAAAGGCAAGGACTTATTCAGAAAACATTGTCAAGAGTTACAAGTGGAGATGACGAAAATGGGCACGCGCCAAGACACAAACCACACCAGGAGGTTCTACAGTTGGGTGGTCACACTGGTGGTGGTGGTGCTCATGCTAATACTGCTCCTGCAGCTACTGCAGACGAAGAAAAAGCTCAGCATACGCCAACAAAAAGTACCTCTTCTTCAGAGCCCGAGGTTACTGCAGAAGTTAAAAACTCATCTTCCTCCGCTGAAGGTGAGCAATTACTCGATCCTCATGAGAAAACTTCAGGTAAGCTGGAATATGGCGAGCGCAGCAAGCCGGAAACTCCCGTTCCGACATCTGCGTATCAAGAAGGTGACAGAATCATCATTGAAGATCAATTTGGAGAAGTTATGGACAACCTTACCTTGGGTAGAAGAAAAGAGGCAGCTGAGAAGCGGAGAAAACTGCAAAGTAGTAACAAGCAGCCACCCACGGATGCTGATGCGGATGATGAAGCAGAAGAAGGAAAGGAGGATGAAAGTATACACTCTATGGAATCTTTGCAAAGACATATGTCTCAGTATTCAAATGCATCAACCATGAAAAGCGACGAATCAGAATCGGGTAGTGCAGAAGATACAGGTGGAAGATTGTCGCCATTACGCAAGAGACTATCTCGCTCTGCTTCTCGACGCTCCTACTATAGAAAAGATGACCCCAATAGGAAAAAGGTTTATGCCCATCGTATTGATAATATCATAACCATTGAAAATGAGGATGGTGACATCATAAGAAGATACAAGGTTAACCGCCATGCTTCTACAGTACCAAATCCAACGCCAAACAGATCTAGATCGTCAACATTGGTGGGAAAGATGAAATCATTTGTCGGTATGAAACCAAATGACATTGCTACATCACAAACAGGTGCAACAAATCACCCGTCGTCGTCGCAAACTGACCCAATTGCAGAAGTACCCAAAGTACATGTAACTGATTTGGAAAAGGGAGTTCACCATAACATTCTCATACCTCAAACCGAGCGTGATCCTCATCCAGATAGTGCCAAACTTGATAAGATTGAGGACAAAATTGCGTCCATCTTGGAAACTAAACATGCCAAGGGTCATCACTCGGCAGTGAGGAAAGCATCGCCGCCCCCACCACAAAGGTCTCAGGCACATGACCCTATAGAAGAGGAAGAATATTACGATGACGAGGAAGAAGGCACTTCTGACGATGATGTGGAAGATGAAGATGAAGATGAAGATGAGGATGAGGATGAGGAGACGGAAGTCGAGAAGCAAAGAAGATTGCAAGCATTGGGCAAATTGCCAAATAAGAATCGCGATAAAAACGACGAGGAATAGTTATAGAGCTCTCTTCAAAGGGCAAATTTGTGTATATAAATGTCTATGTAAATCGGTCTATATATATTTATATCGTATTGCGTACCCTTTGTTAAAGCCGAGGGAGGGAGAAAGAAAAAAAAAAATTATTCTTCAACAGATTGTGGGGTGGGGAAGGGAGAGAGGGAAAGAAAGAAAGAAAGAAAGAAAGAGACTTTGCACTTTACACCCAGAACTGCTCCATTAGTGTTGCTTCGTCAAACTATGCCTGCAGTGTCAAATTCACTCCCAACACCAGCAATCTCGCTGGTCTCCACGTTCAACTCAAACAAAACAACCGAACACAACTACAAACTAGCGTTGAAACAATTCATCAACAAGAACTTTATCGGATCATTCAAATTGATACATCAAGTCTACTATTCAGCATTCAACGATTACAAACAGGGGACAATCTCAGAGGACTTACTTATCAAAATCATCAACTTGTACCTCGTTGTCGTTGGAGTGTGTCTCAAGAGCAAGAGCCTTGATAATGTACAAGCCAACGCTGCTCGTAATTCCTTCACTAGTAATGAAATCTTGAACCAAATCAAATCAGTTTGGCTTGAGGCTGATATTCCGTATGAAATTAAGTACAATATCCAGCTTGTATATGCAACTAATCAAGACTTGATTCTCGACAAAGAGCTGTATTTGCACAATTTGAAGAAATGGTATATTAATATCGACACCGATGATAAATTTGGTGGAAAATTGCTTGATTTGGTGAAATTTGAGATCCTACCCCAGTTTGAGCTCTATGATGAAAGTGAACGGTTGATTGGTGATGATGAAAGTGAGTTGCAAAGGTTGCACGACATCAAGGATGGTAAAGAGGAATTTAAGAATAGATTGAAACAGGAACAACTCCAAGCTGAAAAAGCAGCAAAGGAGGCCAAGGTTAAAGTCGAGGCTGATGCTAGGAAAACTGCAAAGGAACTGAGTTTAAAGTACAGCTCAATTAAGGAGATTATAAATAATTACAGCAAGGAGGAGAGTAGGTCGGCACCAAGCACTTCTCAAGGTCGCAGTTTGAGTCGTCAACAACAAGTCCAGGCTTTGAAGCAGCGATTGTCGTATATTCTAAACATCACTGGGTCTTTTCTTGCTCGGAATTCTGTGGTATTAGTGGTGCTAATTGTTTTATTCCTTGGGTCTGGAAGGTATTTGAGAAATGCAAATATAAGAGACAAGATTGTTGAAACTGTGAAAATGGCTTTCAAGTTTACCTATGTATAAAGTAGGCATGTACATGGATATCAAGTAGTTTCTGAAGACCTTTTGATTGTCGTAATTTCTCGGGTGTAAAGAACCGAATAAAACCCAATGGCAGCTCTCTCTTCCTTTCGAGCCCTTTTTTTTCTTTCACAACCACAGTTCCCACTCTCAACCACACTAAACGCCCAACAAGACAAACACATACATCATGACCAAACCACAACCGCAAAATGGAATGTGGGTAATAGGATACGGATCCCTCATATTCAAACCTCCTCCACACGTCTCACTCAAGATCACGGGATACTTGCAAGGTTACATCCGCCGTTTCTGGCAAAGTTCAATAGATCATCGCGGCACGCCAGCATCTCCAGGCCGCGTAGTCACACTAATCTCGTTAGACGAGTTGCGGGATCAGAAGCGGTTTTTCCATAGCGATTTACACACATATGAACTCAAAAATGGTGATATTGTTGACATTGATCACCTGATTGATGATTTGAAACCGCAGGATTTGAAAGTCTGGGGATGCGCGTACTATATTGATGCTGAACATGTCGATGAGGTGAAGGAGTACTTGGATATACGTGAACAGAATGGGTACGAGTTGAGGTCAGTCAAATTTTATATCAAAGCAGAGGAAGGTGGTGGTTGTGATGATGGTAGAGGAGCTAGAGTGGAGGGAAGTGGTGTACCCGAAGCAGATCGACAAAATGATGAGTTTGGTGATTTCATTCACAGTCTGATTTATATTGGCGGGTTGGACTTGGATAGTTTTATTGGTCCCGAACCTATTGAACAAACAGCTAGCATAATCAAGTCGAATGTTGGTCCAAGTGGGAAGAACAGTGAGTACTTGATTAAATTGACTCACGCAGTTCGTGAGTTGAATTGTAGAGATTATTACTTGGAAGATTTACTAAAACTAATACAAGAGGAATGAGGCGACAGCCATATGGTTATAAATCTAGATGCCATTAATATAGAAAATTATTCCTTGTTCTCCTCATTATCCTAATCTGAGGAAATCTTCAGCTGCTTGTTCAATTATTTGAGCCAATCGATTTATATGATCTTGAGCTCGGCTGAAATTTTGATCCATCATCTCTGATCGTATATTTGGGAAGGTATTCCATTGGAAATCACGACCCGACTCTGGTGCCATAAACGGAACTCCAAACAATTCATTCACATAGCCCGACCTTTTTGGTTGTGGATCACGTCCTACAAATTCTTCATTGAACCGCACCATATTGTCATTCCAGGCCCATCGTTCCATAGCCAAAATTGGTGGTTCTGAACCTCTGCTAGCTGCAATCACCGACTTCCAATCGGTATGCCAACTAGTGAATTTAAGACTGGCTCTTTTCAAAGTATCCACTGCCCGGAGCAAGTTGTTGTAGTGCAAATTGGGTTTAACATTCGAGTCTTTGGATAAAAAGTCACCAAACCTTTGTAGATCTTGTACATCATCCAGTAACAGCTTGGACAATTGCATAAAGTTGTAGGGGATAAATGGACTCTCAGCGAAATCGATAATCACTCTTGATAAAAGTTCAACTAGCTGGGTATGCTTAGCCATTGATTTATCAATATCCCAATTTTCAAAATTTTCAAAAGTATCATAACACGATCCCTCGGGGTATTTTTTGCCTTTGAATTTGACCTCAACCGAAGGAATGTTGACCAAATTTATGAATGGAACATAGTTTTTTTCTTCCAAGAAATCATTCCCAATAGACTGCTTTTGCTCCTCCGAGAATAGATTCTGCAAAGTTTTGCCCCCTTCTTCAAGATTCACTTTAGATAAAGCACGTTGCAAACTTTCCCTCAAGAAGGGGTGTGCTTTGATTTGAAGCTCATTTCCACTCACCAAATCACTCATATCAATATACAAAAACCCTTCCTTTCTCAATGACTCTTTTCTGTTTTCGATCCACTCTGTAGCTCCGGCCAAATTGTACTCAGTGGCATCAAAAGACACAAAATAAATGGATCTTGAAGGTACCCACTGATACTTTCTCTGTAATGATGTGAGAATCTTTACCAATTCTAAAAATCCAACTGTCCCTGTATTACTACCCATAGTTCCATAGCATGCAGAGTCTCGCACCGAGCCCACAATAATTCCCTTTTCAGCTTGCTCCCTCCCTTCTATGGACCCAACAACGTTCCAAAATGGATGAACAGGACGATTGGTGTTAGATACTTTCAATTGTAAAACGGCTGAGGTGCCGTCTCCACTTGCAAAATCATCAAACGAGCAACCCCCATTCAATTTTTTGATCAAGGTCTCACCATCCCTCCACGAAATTGGAATGGTGGGTACCCTTGGTGTAGTTTCAGACTTATCCCATGAAAGTCTCGTAACAAATCCACCTTCCGATGACCAACCAGGTGTTAGAATATCCCCCGGAGACATTCTAGTCAACCCCACATTCTCTCTTTGTATGACATCATCGACCTCGACGTTGTCGGCTAAGGTGAATTTAGATGTAACGAAAACAACAGCTTTGGCTCCATTTTTTTCAGCGAAATAAACTTTGTTCCCCTCAGGTAAGTTACCTCCATACTTCATCAATAATATTTTTCCATTTACGTCTATTCCCTTATCTTGTAGTTGCTTGAAATCTTCGGGCCGGCCGTAATTCACGTATACATATGTTCCTTCAACAGTCTCAATTGTGTTCAATGAGTTTGGATTGTAGGCAAGAAATTGCATTTCCTTGCTATGTTTTTCGTTAAGTTTTGCTTCAAAAGACCCATCAGCAAGTTTTAAAAACGTACCATCAGCATTTGGGTAATTTGTAAACGATTGAAATTCATTGAGGTAGACATTATGTAGACCATTATTCTTCATGTATTTTTCAATATACCTTGCAAATGCTAAATCACCCATTGAACCTGTGATGTGAGGAATGGATGAAAAATATTCAAGATTTTCCTTCATTGACTTTGGGTCGATAAAATGTCGAGCTGAATCAGCTAGTTTATCAATGTCATAAAATTTCCCAGTGGAAAACGCTCCCATATTGGAACTAGTGATTGATGTGTTTGCACTATACTTGGATATCCCAAATATCAAGAGCATCATTACGAAAACGTACAAGAGTCTTTTCACCACCAACGGGTTCCCCACTTTCAAAATCAGTCTCTCATACTGAATACTCAAGAACTTGTAGCCTTCGTATATCGGATCAATCATTCTGCTTACAGGCCGTATTATGCGTATATTGACGTTGGTGGCAAATTTCTTGGAAAAAGCTTGTGCTCGGTTAAGTAAACCACTGGTTTCGTGCAGTGACGGGTCCTCTATTTCAAACTGCTCCATGGGTATCGAAGTGGATGATGATGACGATGATGATTCATGTGGGTAGTCCTGGTTATATCTCTGTCCATAACTCGATTCAGAATAGTCTGGTGGGTTTGAAGGGAGTCTATCGTCGTGGAACGAGGACCCATCTGTAGAAAGTCGTTGATATTCAGGCTGACGCATGTTTGCAGATGTGATGAAAGAGTAGACTGTGGCAGTTTTCTTTTTTTTTTTTTTTTGGTTTCTTATTTCTCTGACGATGACGAGTAAGGATATCTCCTAGTTGACAGAGTAAAGACTGAAATGCAATGTAGAATGGGGTCTAGAGTCGTGTTGTTGGCTCTTGTGTATGACAACTTCTTTCTCTCTGTGGTGTATGATGGTGATTTCTATTATTCGGTGGCTGTAAAGTCGAAAAACAAATACCCGAGATACTACTCTCTACTTATATGCAGTACACATCTCCACCAAGCTTCAAGATCAAATCTAATCACCAACAACAGAGTGTAACAACAGTCTAACTACAACTTGAATAGTTAGCACTTGTTTTGTTGTT